>NC_028452.1:571917-573973 GCF_000263155.2 Setaria italica | reverse complement strand
CTGAATGCAGATGATCCTGCGTGACCGTCCGGTCGTCTCGCCGTTTAGCCTCCACTTATGTAATGAGTTTTGTAAATAGTCTACGTTTAATACTCCTAATTAGTATCTAAACATTCGATGTGACGGGTGCTAAAAATAAGTCAGTGAACCAAACACCCCATAATTTTGACTGCGTGCCCCTGTTACTAGTAGCAGCTACTCAGTATTATTTCTTCAGAGCTCACAAGCGAATTGATCCGCATCCGCTGAATGAGCAGTTGATCACACTGATTCTTTACGCACCAGTGACTGCCTGCTCTGGACGACAAACTGGGAAATAAGAAGGACCAAAGGAAGATGTGTAGATGTAGGAGCTAGCTAGGGCACTTTACATCTGTCATCCTCCGATCCATCCGGCCATCCCCAACTCTTGTCCTCACTCCGATCCACATCCACCGCGTTACGTCCTCTCAACGTCTAATCTTTCTCCCAGCTGTAGCCCGCACCACAAGCGTGCACAACAGTAGGGAGAAATTGGCATGGCTTGCAGCTACTGAATTGGTCTAGCCTTGCCTTCCTTCTAGGACCTGGACTCTGCATCAGCCTTCCTTTCAGTTGTAAGACAGGGAGAAAATATATGGTGTATGTATTATTTAAGACTTTGAGTTGAAATCCTCACTTGCACGTGAAGAGAACAATTGGAAGCGGCGGTGCCAAACGCAAAGGTACGGTGGTGGTGGGGTGTGCGTTGAAGTGCAGAGTTTGGTCCTGCAATGCAGTTCCTGAAACAAATATCCTCCGCTCTGCTTGCTTAACAAAAGGGTTCCTCGAAAGATGCATATATACCTAGTATGCTTGCTTAAGCTTCACACTACTGGCCGGCCTCTATTAATATACACCAACTAACATGGCATGCATGCCTTCTCTTTCTCTGTAGACTATAGAGGCAGTCTGAGAAAGATACATAGTCGGTTGTTAGGGCAAGTGCATTGGTATCGTCTAATAGATGGTCTCATGCATTGACATCCGGTAGAACTATATAATTCTTTAATTTGTGTATATGAAAAAGGAAATATTATGAGTTGTATGGCAACAATAACTCGACTTATTTCTCTCGTCACTCTCTCTTCTCCACATACTAAAATATCCTTCGTGACACTGCATGAGACGACCTATGAGACTTCTTACGTGTAGCAATGTACTTTGCTCTTAGTAGTGTGTCAGTCTGGTTACGTTTCAGCAGTGGATTGTCTAGTCTCTACGTGTGTCGCCTGAAAGAAAAAAAAAACAGTGAGTGTACTGAAAGAATTCTACAGAACTGAAATGCAAATATGTTCCTTCAGTTTGTCTGATGAATCACACATGCACATGTATACAAGCTTGCCTTGATTGCAGATGACAGTTTTCGACTTTTAAGTTTTGCAGAATCTATGCAAGATTTCCTGCTGCTATACTTGAATCCTGCTGGAGCGATATCTCACAATTAACTAGTACAACATTTGACGAAGCATCCAGCTTCTTTTTCCTCCTTTTTCTTTGTCTACTACCATCTCATGACCCTTCATTTTCTCCATTAAACTACCAGCTGCATCCTACTTTCTAAAAGCAACGACGCTTGAAAGCCCAACAGGCCACCAGCATCTGTTTCCTCCATGGATCATTGCTAAGTACACTTGCTAGCTCTTCGATTAATAAAGCCATGATGCTGTGGTTAGTGCAGTCTAATCATACTTGCAACATGCACGCATCCATCAACTGCATCCTAGCATCATAGTACACAGACTACTGATCCAGTCTCAGCCATGCATGCTTGGCTGCACCCCAGCCTCTGAATTTTTTACAATCCAGTGGCACCACTAAGATTTGCGAGTGAAAAAAGAAGGGGGAGGCGATCGCCTGGAGAGGGAGGGAGGGAGAGGGAGGGGGGGGGGGGGGGGGGGGGCTATACTGCCTACACCACAAAAACACAGGTGGGCGGATGAAAAAGAGTCATCTTTGCAGAAAAGTCGCATTCGTCATAATAAGAAACATATTTTCTTTTTTTATGAATCATGAGCTGTCGAGGAAAAAAAAAAGG
>NC_028452.1:521064-571817 GCF_000263155.2 Setaria italica | reverse complement strand
GGGTGACGGATGGCTGGTTGTTCACAGCACGGGACCATTTGCAATTGCTGCAGGATCTAGGCCAGGTCCCTATGCTAGTTCGCTGATGCTTACTACACTAGCTCCGATCCATGTATCCATGGATGAGATGAGATGGGATGGGATGAGCAGGTGCCGGTATTAAGAAGAGGCCAACATCAGAGACCGAAAGGAAGATGATTGCGAGCGATGAGGTCGGACCGAACGGAGCTGGACCAAAGGGATCGACCACATGCCTGCTTTGAATACAAATACATCAACAGTTGTATACAACCAACAGTGTGAGCGCTCCCTTTTTATGGGAAACATGATGTTTCGTACTAATACAGTGGTACTTACTTAAGAGAAAGTGAAGTCTCGGAATGCATGGTTCCTTATTTCTTTTCTTTTACCTTATAGATAATCAATTTTTTAATAGCAATAACCTTTTGAATGTCTAGATGTTCTTGGTCCGACCTTTGTTATCCTTGTATTGGTGGATTCTAAGTTTTAATTATGTTTTTCTAAGGCAAATTCATTTGGGTTTGACATTATTAGTAACTAAAACTACAAATAGTTTGGCAAGTAAGGTTGATGTTACAAAATTCATTATAATTTTTTCATTATATACAACCTTTTCTATTCAAATTAACATTTTTTTATTTATCTAATTGGTGGTCAAAGTGGTACCTTACATAATTAATATATTAACAGCTTATACGTATTTGTGATTGGATTGAGTGTATAAAATAAAGACACGGTTGGTCATGTGCCCTGGGGGCCTTACAGTACGTACTGCGACGACCGGCGTGCCTTGCGCCATCATAGGAGCTGGAGACACAGCCATGAGATCTTTAGGTGGTGTGCCGTCCTATTCCTACTTCCACAGACAAGGACCCCAGCCAGAAAATGTTGCCATCTCATACATCAAAGACAAAGCTTGATCATCCTCTCCTGTTGCTATAGTTTACTTCTGCATCCTTTTGCCAAAAGCAGGGGCCCTATTTCTTTTCTTCTTCTTCTTGCCGCTTGCTTGAATTATGGGTTGAACAATGCTAGCTGGTAGCTGGGCAGAGGCACAACACTTGGTGCTCACTGCAATGATAGTGCTATATGCATCCATGGCAGGATGAGCTCTGCCTGCCTACATTTAGAATTTACAAATACCACCAGTACCCACCATCTGAAGAAAATCAAATATTTATATATGGTTTTGTTAAGCAACAAGCACATCAGCAAAAACAAAAGCTACTGTGGGGTCAGCAAGGAGGCAGCCATCTGGGGGTCTTGCGTTTGTCCGCCCGCTTCAAGGCTGGTCGCTTCCAGATTACTCAACACGGCCAGGACCCGGAATTGTATACGACGACATGTAGTAGAAGCTAGTGGGATCCGAGGCCATTCCTGAATATCCAAATACAAAGTGGCAAGTGCTGATGGCATTGGCATTTCTTCCAAAGCAATTCTACGGACTGCAGGGTGTTGCATACTTGCATTTGCATGCGTGTGCATAGTTTTGTTTTTTAATATCGCTATTACTCTTCCCATGCATTTTTTTAACGAACTGCACAAGACAAGACAGTGCAGGTTTCAAAATACAAGACTTATAACCCTGGGAGGTCATAGTCTGGAAAAGAAAAGAAAATTATGAGAAAACTAAAACTCAACTAGTAGGATTGGAACATCAACACGACTACCACTCAATTTAACACAACGTACTACCGGTTGGATTAGAACTTCAACACGACAGCAGCACTCAACTCAATAGGAAGCATCTAGTCGATTGGATTGGAACATCAATACGGCTGAACTCAATAGACCAGACAAATATTTCCTCGTCACATCCATAGCAACAGTGGAAGAGTGGTTGGTTGAAGCAAAGTTGAGCTTTACAAAAAAAACGCCTTACAAAAAAAAAACTTGGGTTTCGATTTTGTGGTAATGTTCACTCGTGCTAATTTAATTTGGCGGGTATCTCTCAAGGGGGAAGGAAGAAAGAAACAGAAAAGTTATCCTAGTAGCAGTAGAAGTACGTACCGGACGATCGGAATGAAAGCGAGAGTGCACTGTCCTGATAGTGGCAGCTAAATGCATGCAGTGGTAGGAAGAAAAGCTGTTGCATATACTCTAGCGGATGGCGGCCTTGAATGCTCGCTTCTTCTTCTTCCTTTTTCTTTGCGCAATTGTGCTTGGTGCTCCTTCCGTTGGGGTGGGCGGTCTATATGATATGATCCGGGCCAGCGGTTGACGGTTGTTGGTAGGGTGCTGCGTTGGCGATGGCGCCCGTGGCCTGCCCGCAACGGCACCAAGAACAACAAGAGGAAGGCTCGTTCGTTGCCGGCTCGCCGCTGCGTGCACTCCTGATTCCTGAATGGCTGAGAGTTCCTAGCTCGTACCTGCCAAATTAAAGTCAACCTGCCATGGGCGAATGCTCCCACGGACAGAGACAAGTGGCCATGCATGCTCTCTCAAATAGAAAGGGGCAAATTCCATCTTGACTTATCATATCTTATAGTATGCTTCTTGACAAACCCGAAAGCTATCTTTATAACTACCCAGTTACAGTGTAGCGTTTGATAGCTCCTAAGTAAGTTGATCCACATCTCGTGTACATGCGACAATCTCAGGTCTAAGGACAAAGTGTAAAGAGAGAACTATATAACTCGCGTTGGGTCAGTCCTAGCACATGTCTCTACACGTGCCCACATGATTAGTTTGACATCTTCATGTCCATGACTTGTGAAACATAGTCGTCAACTAATACATGTGCTAATACATGTGCTAGTCTAATATTCATGCAGTTAGTGTTGTGAGCCAGTTTATGTCAAATCCAAGCAAAGAACATTGGAAGCTAGTACAATGGATCCTCAGATATCTTAGAGGCACAAGCAAATATGGTTTGATGTTTGAAAAAAGGGCAGCAAATTTGGAACAAATTGTTAGTTATTCTGATTCTGATTTTGCTGGGGATCTTGATGAGAGGCGCTCCCTCACTGGTTATGTGTTTCAGCTTTGTGGGTCTTGTGTTAGCTGGAGCGCAACCTTGCAGCATACAGTTGCTTTATCTACCACAGAAGCTGAGTTTATGTTTTTGAATGAGGTAGTGAAGGAGGCTATTTGGTTGCATGGTTTCCTTGGTGATTTGGGCATTGAGCAAGTTGATCGTGTTGTCTTTTGTGATAGTCAAAAAGCGATTCACCGTGCAAAAGATGAAAAGTTTCATAAGAGAACCAAGCATATTGATGTGCAGAATTTCTTTATTCAGCTTCATGTGAAAAGGAAAACTTTGTATGTTGAGAAAATTAGCACAAAAGACAACCTGGCTGATATGTTAACCAAGGTGGTCCCGAAGGCCAAGTTTGAGCATTGCTTGAACTTGGTTGGTTTTCGTTCTTACCCAAGTTAGCTCCCAAGTGGAGCATTGGTGGTGGTGAGTTTGTTACATGTTGAATTATTCACTTGAAGATAAAGCATTTGAAGATTGAACTTTTGGCATCAAGAAGCTTGATGTATTTCCTCTATGATTCATTTGTCGCTGAGGTGGAGAATTGTGATGTGCAATTCCTAATTCACAAAATTTGGAAGCCCATTAGCTCATTTGTTATGCAAAACAAAACCTGTACATGTTGTATGTTGAAATTGGGGGTGTTTGCAATATTCTGGAGCTCCGAAGGCAAATCTGAAAAGCTGCTATTATATGGCTCTTCCCCAATTTAGGAATAGATATAGCTCTTCCCCATCTCAGGAATAGATAGAGAGTTGTTTTCTTCTTGTTGGGAGAGAGCTAGGGTTAGGGAGAGAAGAGGAGAGTCTTAATCCACCAAATACCGCCACCCTTGGTTTTTCCCCATAAGGAATTTTCACGTAAATCTTGATGTCTACTCTTGATTTGGTATTTCTCATGCCATATTTGTTGATTAAGTCACCATCTTACCTGTTATTGATCCATTTGTGAAGTGGTTGCTTATATGGATGTGTTGGCATGAGAGACATACGTGTGTTCTTTAGTATGTTGATACGAGATGATGGGAATTGATATTCTATGAGGTAGCTGCTGCAAATATTTTGTTATTGAATCATTAGATAACTTGTGGTTGGAAAGTCATAGTTACTGTTTTATTTATGTTCACGAAATGATTATGATAAGTTAGTTTGCTAATTTGATTATTCCACCGTTCCATTATCATCACTCTCTCTCTCTGGGATAACTTTTCGCCCTGCTGCTCTGCACTTGGAATCGAATCCTCTGCTTCGTTTCTCTTCCTTCTCCTCGGCGTCCTCGCGTGATCTTCTTCCGGTGACAACCCAGGTAACTGTACTGTCACCGAGGTGCATGTGAATTGTGCAAGAGGGCCGGCCTTTGATGAACACTAGTCCGTTTAGTAATCATTAAGGGAAAAGAAAATCCGCAAGTCGAGCACTTGAAACTGAGCCTTGAACAGCACATGAACGTTAGCTGAAAAGGCACTGTCGTTTCTTTCTTTCTTTGGGCACCTGCAACACGGTGCAGGCTGTCCAGTCCAGGATATACCCTCCTACTACAATCCTGGAAAACGAAGCTGTGACCGGCCTTTGGAGCAACGTAACCGCCGCAGGGATACAGCTCGGCGAGATGCAACCGTAAGCAACCGGCTGGAGCTGGAAGGGAGCCCCAAACGGGAGCAGGAAAAGCTTCTTGTTCACGAGAGGTTAAGCCATGTGACCAACAATGCTCGGCGCCGGTCAGAGAACCAGTGTTCTTGACTTGGAATTTCAACCTAGCTGGTAGCTACAGCACAAATTTACGAATTACGATGAGACAGAGAGAGCGGCGCTAGCTGTAAGTGTAATGCAATCCCCTGCCGGCGGTGATCAAGTGTCCAAACGCGACGAGACAACCGTGCTGTCCTGGACAGTCTTCCGTTCCCCATTCCCTTCACTGCTGCTACCAACGCATTCCTATCTTGTACCTGTGCACGATTGACACCAAAGTATGTGCGCCGAGCAACATTACTGTTATCGTATTAGCAAAACGCATCCGAAAAACAACTCTTGGTTCTCATCTAATAATCCAAAGCCTCTAAGAAGATTCAGAAAATTGTTGGACCGCATTGGTGGTGCAACAGAAAAGAACAAGTCACCAAGAACAACAGTCAAAATCAAACATTTCTGACCAATCAAACCAGAGATCAAACGGAACTCTTTTTTTAAAAAAAGAAAAAGAAAAAGAAAAGAAAAGATCTAGGCGAAGCGACAGGAGTCCCCAATGGCAGCAGGGAGATTAAATTAGTGCTAATACTGCCATGCCATTAGCAGTCTTAACAAAAGAGAGAGATGCTGATGCCCCCATAACATACTAACATAATCCCTGATTATGCTCGCTAGATTACATTACATTACATTTGGAGCAGAGTAGTGCGCGCAATAACTAGTCCGCCACCTTCCTCCTCCGACGACGATCCCCTCCCCGAGCCGCTTCCTCCGCCTCCGGCCTCCTCGCACTAGATCCTCCCTCCACACGACATCCTCTGCCGCTGCGCCTGGCCCCGGCGGCGTCTGCTGCTTCCCTTGCTCGCCTCGCCTCCCTCCTCTCTTTACTCCAACTGCTCCCACTCCCCAACCAACTCCACTTCCCCACTCCCATTTTTCTCCCCCTTCACCCCCACGTGCCCGTGCTGAGCGGCAGCGGCGGTGCCCAGACCGGCCGAGCAGCGGCGCGGCCACCCATGGCTCCGTGAACTGAACCGGTTTGCGGCCCCTCTCGTGGAATATTCACTCGTCGCGATCAAGCTGCGGTTGGCGATTTGGCACCACCAGCTTAGGCTTGGACATGAGCGGGCGCTGGGCTGCGGCGGCGCCGACGCCGGTGCCGAGCCTCCTGCAGGTCCTCCTCGCCTTGCAGTGCGGCGTCGTGTTCCTGCAATGCTCCGCCGCCTCTGCCATGAGCCGCGACGGTGAGTGCTATTTCCTTCTCCTTTTCCGTTCTTCATTTTCCACGGGGAATTTGTGCGGTTTCTGTGCGAATTCTTGCAGCCTCAATTTGCGCCCCTTGTGCTCCCCGTCGGTTCCATTGCTAGGAGATACTATGTTTTAGTTTCTTCCCTTTTCTGCGCCCTCCTGATTTTAAACGGTCTTCAAATTTTGCGCCCTGATCTGTTCTCCTCAGACATACATCCGTTCCTGCCAAATGCAACCGCTTTACTGCCATCTTTAATTTGCAAAACGAAAAAATCGAAATATTTCTCCCTTCTGCGCATACATTTTCTGATCTGTGAGCTCGTGACACTGTTGTAACATATGATCTGATAACTGTTGCTGCTTACTAGCTAGTTACGATTTGAATTTCCCCGTTCTAGTCCTTTCTCTCTGATGTGTGGATTTGTGCCAGTGTCGGCGCTCATGGCATTCAAACGCGCCATCATCGAGGACCCTCACTCCGTGCTATCAGACTGGACTGATGCGGACGGCAACGCCTGCGACTGGCACGGCGTGATCTGCTCAGCGCCGCAGGGTTCCGTCATCTCACTGTAAGGCACTCCGCCGCTCTCCTGCTCCTAGATCTCACTCATGGTCTCTTTGCTTCATGCTTGGCACCCAGTTAGCAGCATGCCAGTATCAGCAACCTGCTAATTGTTTGCTGTGTACTGAAGTGGACAGGGAAAAAAAGAGCTTTAGTTGCTTATTAAGCTTCGAATCAGTAGGATTAGGTATTCAAGTGAAGGCTTGTTTGGTACTTAACCACTTCCACTGGCTCGTCCTTGGCAGCTTTGATGTAGATGTTTGGCATAGTGCATGTGCAAACAGCTCAAAAGATGCAGTGCGATTTTCCAGTTAGATGTCACCGCTACTCGGTAGTCAGTAGGTTTGGTTCACACTTCACAGGCTGACAGGCAAAGTCCAACAACATTTTGTACTTGCCTACTAGGTCAAACTCTTTTTCAAATGGATTTGCTGTCAATGATTCCGTGATTTGGACTTTGCATCTTGCAGGAAGTTATCAAACTCATCACTCAAGGGATTCATTGCACCTGATCTTGGACGGCTTAGTTTCTTACAAGAGCTGTATGTTCCTTTTCTATGTCGTTTCAACTTGTTTTCGTAAGTTAGCTATACCGTTTCTCTGAAGTTGTTTCATTTTCTGGACAGGTATTTGGATCATAACCTGCTCTTTGGCACAATCCCGAAACAAATAGGCTCATTGAGGAACCTGAGGGTTCTGGATTTGAGCGTTAATCGGCTCACTGGACCTATCCCTTCTGAGTTAGGCGGCTTGAACAGCGTGAGCTTAATGTAAGGCACATGTCTTATTCTTGCACTTGTAACTTTCTGGTTTGACGTCATCAGTGATACCTGAACTAAAGGACGCTGCTTCATTATTCTCATGTAGAAATTTCCATTCCAATGGGTTGACTGGGAATATACCACCGGAGCTGGGAAAACTACAGAATCTCGTTGAACTGAGGTTGGACAGGAATAGATTGAAGGGATCAATTCCAGGAAGCAATGCTGGCAGTTTTTCTCCTACTGCAAATATCGGGTTGGTGACTTCTAACTCTTCTTTTGCATGGTGATCCATAGTCATACTGTACCAAAGATATCTATATAAATTTTCTAGAATTGCCAGATTTCCCAATGCACTTAGTTACAGCACTGCTATTATACTATATATTCATGGAACGAATACATGTATGGCCAAGTTAAATTTTAATTTGCGGCATAAAAATGATTCATGGAAAAACAAACAAAACAAATGATCATCAGAGCAAATGAGCAATGATCATCATAGATGCTTGCCAATTGTCTCTGTTATTACGGTTTCCAGTCAGAGCAAAGCCACCTTTCAGTGTCCTGAATCCTGATGTTGTGTTACTTTATCTGAATTCGTATCTGTTTGCTCCATCAGATCCACAGCTCACAATGGACTATGCCCTTCACCCCGATTATATGTTGGGGATTTCTCTTACAACTTTCTTGTCGGAAAAATTCCACCCTGCTTGAAATATCTTCCAAGGTACTATTAGATGATATACTTGCTACCATTTCTGTATATCATTAAGTTTGCCCATTTACAAGGCCTTTTTGCAGGTCAAGTTTCCAAGGGAACTGCTTCCAGGATGAGTACTCTACCCAACAACGAGCTTTGCAAATTTGTATAAGTATGTACCTTGTTTTCTACTACCCAACATAATCACTTTAAACTTGATATGTTTCAGCTACTGTTGTATGTTGTACCTGAATAGAATGATTTTATCACTGAATTGAAATACTAAACATAAACATCTGTTGCTATATCCGTGCTATACCTTTAGATGTTTTCTGTTAGAGTTTGTTATCACTGTGTCACGCTAGACACCTTTTTTCATACACTTACATCACAGAACATTTTTTTTTACTTTTTACTCATGACCTATCGATTTGAAATTCAAGCAGAAAATGTGGATTGCAGCTGTATACTTCATAGGCAACACTTTGTAGTTTCCCAGGACCTCATTGCAATCCCCACTGAACATGAATCTGCTCTTTTGTCATAGGTGGTTCTACTGGCCAGCGAGGTGGCATAAATGGAGCCAAACATCCTGTACATAAGCATGAAAAAATGCAGCAACCAACTTGGCTCCTTGTTTTAGAAATTGCAACAGGCGTTCTTCTGGTTGTCTTTGTGATAACTGGTATCGTTACTGCTTCCAGAAGCTGCAAGCTGAAGCCTTCTATAAGAATATCCTCATGGAATCGATCAAAGAGTTGGAGCGATGAGATAACAGTGTTGATTGGTTAGTATTAACTTCATTGCCCAAAAGAACAGTCAATGAATCAATCAATCTGAATTTTGGCTGATGTATCCATGTTCTCTCCAGATTCTGATATGCTGAAAAGTTTACCAAAATTAAGTCGCCAGGAGCTTGAGGTAGCTTGTGAAGATTTTAGCAACATTATTGGCTCGACTCCTGAGACAGTAGTCTACAAAGGGACAATGAAGGATGGTCCTGAAGTTTCAGTCATATCATTATGCGCCTTCGAAGGTCATTGGACTAGCCACCATGAACTCTTTTACCAAAACAAGGTAAGTTATGTAACATTATGGGATACAAACACTTCCGTTTCTGGAAATTAAATGGGATGATTTTTCAGGTTATTGATCTGGCAAGATTGAACCATGAGAACATAGCAAAGTTTCTAGGCTACTGCAGAGAGAGTGATCCATTCTCAAGGATGCTAGTCTTTGAGTATGCATCAAATGGGACCTTATTTGAGCATCTACATTGTAAGTCGTTCTCTTTATTTTTTTGGTAGTAATGCCTATTTCATGTCTATTTTTTTGGTAGTAATGCCTATTTCATGTCTAATAGATTTTATTGTGAACGCTTTTCTTTAGATGGAGAAGGAGCCCAGTTATCTTGGCTTAGGCGAATGAAAATAGCTATTGGGATCGCCCAGGGTCTAAGATACTTGCATACTGAGCTGCAACCCCCATTTGCTATATCTGAGCTGAATTCAAATTCCGTGTACGTTACAGAAGATTTTACGCCAAAGGTATATCCTGCACATAAGCTAGTAAACGCGTATTAGTTGATTCAGCCACTGAAGACCTATGCCCTTTCTGTTTTTTGATTATCTTATATTTATTTATTTTTATTTATCTTTCATGAGTAAATAGTATCAAAGTTGGCGAAACAATCATTTTTCTGTTCTGTGTCTCTTTGCAGCTGGTTGATTTCGAGTGCTGGAAAATGATGTTCTCAAAACATGAGAAGGCTCCAAGCCACTTCAATAGCAAAGCTTCTTTCCCTGGTCACGGGGATTCTGCGGAGGATTTACATGCAGATATCCAAGGCAACACGTATGCTTTCGGAGTGATTTTACTGGAGATTATCAGTGGGCGGCTTCCATACTGCAAGGATAAAGGCTATTTGGTCGACTGGGTGAGCCAATCTATGTCCTTTATTATTTGTTTCTTACGCTGCATGTTTTACATAAAAAACTAAGTGAGTCTGGTCCACAATCCTAATTTCGTACCGCCACGAACTAGACTGCAAAATAAAGTTCAGAAGTAGAAATGGGGGCTGCAGGTTTGAAAAAACTATGGGTGCAGATGCATTGCACTTATTACTAATATCTGCGAAGGCCATCTGTTGGTTTCATTAACTGAAGAAGAAAAAAGGGCGCTCACTGCTGATTCTGATTTATGTAAAAAAAAGCAAGCCTGCTCCAAAATCCTAATTTCACGCCACCATGAACTAGACTGAAAAGGAAAGTTCAGAAGTAGAAATGGTGGACTGCATACTTGAAAAACCATGGGTGCAGATGCGATATGCTTAGTACTAACATTGTGAAGGCGCCAAGGCAAAAAAATGTTTTCACTAATTGAAAGAGTCCATTGGCAATTGGCAAAAAATGTGCTCACAGGTCCCTTCTGATTCTGATTGTTTACGCAGGCTACCAAGTTCCTCCAGCAGGCCGATGAGATCGGGAAGCTAGTCGACCCGGAGCTGAGCAACGTGAGGACGGAGGACCTCGCAGTCCTGTGCAGCGTGGTGAGCCGGTGCATCGACCCTGACCCTTCCAAGAGGCCGTCGATGCAGATCATCACCGGCGTGCTGGAGAACGGGATCGACCTGTCGGCGGCCGCCATCCTCAAGGAGTCGTCGCTGGCGTGGGCCGAGCTCGCGCTGGCCTTGTGACATGCCTACTACCTTCCCATACCCTGTAAATTCATGGTCACCCACACTAATATTAGCCACGACTGTTGTCTGCTTGACGTATAGAGAGAGGCGTTGGATGTGGCGAACGAGCAGGCGTCTTCTGCTGAGTTTCGCTTTCGCGCACGACACTGATTGTTTCGACTGATGTAATACGGTTTGTTGTAGCTGATGATGGTGTGAGGGGAGGCATTGCGAATGTTTGTGCAATGCTATCGCCTGTCTGTCTGATGAAAACTTATCTGGCATCTCGGTTGGCCGCCCCTATGGATTGATTATTGATATGATCAGGTAGTAGTGCTGCTCAGATCTGTGCTCTTTGTTCGGTTGTGTGTTCCTTGTTTGCTCCTCGTTGCGTGGAGCATGAATGGTAGGCAATATTGACCATGGATTTGGAGAGCGCGACTGCTCTGCTCCTGTATCCGGCTCAGGACGAAGCAATCGTGTTGTGTGGCCTGGCCTCCCTCCGCCTCTCTGCGTGCGCAGGCCCCAACAAAAAGGGTACCGTGATATGAGCGCATGACTTATCAAACCCAACAGGAATCAAGTTAACTGAGGTGCGTGTGCTCCTGCTCCATGTACTCAAAGATAAAGCTGAGGTCTACTCAGCTCGCAAGCAAAGATGGTCAGAAAATGGCGGAAAAGGGGTGGACGGAGAGGAAAGGTTGTCGCACTCGCACTCGTGATGACCAGGAACTTGGATTACGATCTACTGGCTGGCCGGTATTCCAGGACCGCTTCCGTCCGTCCGTTCTCGTGTTGCTGTATGTGTCGCGACGACGAGGCACTCCACCATTCGTGGTGTAGCTCGAATATTCGCGCACGATTGGATGTTTGGATTGATTGCTCACATACTTGCTCAAAATCTGGGACAGTCTAGGAGAAGTCGCTGTCGGAGCTGTTGGCGATCGACACCAGAAAAAACGGGAAAAGAGAGCAAGCAGGTGACGACCTGACCCCTCCTCCCTCGGCGCCTAGTGACCTGCAGGCAAGGAGACACCATTTTACCGCTCAAACGTCAAGGTCGGAGGCAGACTTGCGATGCATTGCAAGCACAGATGCAGATACTCTCTCGCTGCCACCTGCCATCGCGCGTTCCAGAACTCGCCACGTTACACCAAGCTAACCGGTGAAGCAAAGTACTCAATGCGCAGCCACAAGCAGGTACGAATACAGAACAAGACAAGAGCTAACGGAAAGAAAGCGGTAATGGCAATCACCACACGCACCACGAGAAATGCTTATTCACTGTTTGTCACATGGTCCACCTCGCAGTCCTGCGGCAATAACATCGACTCCTTCCATATAAAATATTTGCCACCGTTCTTGTTTCCTTTTCGTGCGATATTTACCCTTTATCTTATTCAAAAATTTATGACAAACATAAAAAATTAAATCATGCTTAAAATACATAACGTGGACTTACGAACAAAATAGATGTTGCTTACGTAATTTTCTGAATAAGATGAATGATAAAACGTACTGATAAAAATTTTAACAGCTTGATATTTTGTTGGTGGTAAAATAAAAATACACACGACGGCGCACACACTGGTTAGGCAGCGTTACCGGGTAACGCTTTGGCTTGCACCGTGAAGTACAGAGAAAGGGGACAGTTTTTCTCAATCTGTTGAGAATCGTAGGAAAGAGGATATTTTTTCTCAATATATTGGAGTTGCTCGAAACGAAAGCGGTAATAGCATTCAACTTGTGTGTGGAGAGAAAAAAATGCAAATTGCGTTATGAAGTAAGTTGTACCAAATAACATAGTTTAGGAGGTACATTGAGCCAGAACACAATTTGGATTATCTGGACCTTTCACTATGCCGGAAGGAGGGAGCAAATGAAAATACACACGGCGACGCGCGCACTAGTTAGGCAGCGCTACCGGCCTTGGGCTGCACGACGAAGTGCTGCGCCACGATGCGGCGCTGTATCTTGCCTGTCGCCGTCTTGGGCAGGTCATCGGTGACGAACACCTTCTTGGGCACCTTGAATGACGCCAGGTTCTTCCGGCAGTGCGCCACCACGTCGTCCTCCCCGATCACCAAGCCCTCGCGGGGGATCACCGCGCAGTTGATCTCCTCGCCGTACTTGTCGTCGGGGACGCCGAAGGAGACGGCCTGCTTGACGGCGGGGTGGTCCAGCAGCACGGCGTCCACCTCGATGGGAGAGATCTTCTCGCCGCCGCGGTTGATGAGCTCCTTGATGCGCCCCACCAGGTGGAGGTACCCTTCCTCGTCGACGACGCCGATGTCCCCCGTGTGGAACCACCCGAACCGGAACGCCGCCTCGTTCGCCTCCGGGTTGCCCTTGTATCCCGCCGTCACGTTGGCGCCCCGGACGCACACCTCGCCGGGCTTCCCTGCCGCCACGCGCGCCCCTTCCTCGTCCAGGATCGCCATCTCCTGCCCCACGGGACGCCCCACCGAGCCCGGCTTCCGCGGCCCGTCCTCCGGCAGCGGGTTGGACGTCATCAGGTGCGACGCCTCCGTCATCGCGTAGGCCTCCAGCACCGGCGCCCCGAACGCCGCCTCCAGCTTCTCCAGGATCACCGGCGCCAGCGACGCGCTGCAGCTGCGGATGAACCGCAGCGCCGGGTACCCCGCCGCCTCCGGCTTGGACGCGTGGCGGTCGAGGATGATCTGGTGGATCGTCGGCACGGCCGTGTACCACGTGGCGCCCGCCGCGCGCATGTCGGCCCAGAAGGTGGACGCTGAGAAGCGCCCGGCGGCGGGGAGCCTCACCGAGGCGCCGGAGGCCAGCGAGCTGAGGAGGCCGCAGAGGAGGCCGTGCACGTGGAAGAGCGGCAGCACCACCACGGTGGCGTCCGTCTCGGCGAGGCGGTACACGGAGCGGATGTTCCCGACGGACGCCGCCAGGTTGGCCTGCGTGAGCGGCACCCCCTTGGGACGGCTCGTGGTCCCCGACGTGTGCAGGAACAGGGCCACGTCCGACGCCTCGTTGTGGTCGTCTTTTTCTTGGTGGAAGCCGTTCCCGTTGGCCGCGTTGGCGGCTGCGAGGCCGTGGAGGTGTACCGGGCCGGCCGCGTCCTTGAGGGTGGCGGCGGCGTGGGGGAGGCCGAGCTTGGCGGCGGCTGCCTGCGCGGCGGGGTTGCCCTCGGCGTTGGTGAGGAGGAGGCGTGACTCGGAGTCGGAGAGGTAGAACTCGAACTCCTCCTGCGTGTAGGCCGGGTTGAGTGGCGCCGCGACGGCGCGGGCGCGGATGACCGCCAGGAACATGATCACCAGCTCGACGGTGTTGGGGAAGGAGAGCGCGACCACGTGGCCGGGGCGGACCCCGGCGTCGGCGGCCAGGCGCGCGGCCGCCGCGTCGACGAGCGCGTCCAGGGCGGCGTGCGTGAGCTCGAGCTTCCCCGGGACGGTAACGGCGCGGCGGGACGGGAAGGCGGCGGCCGCCTTCTTGAGCAGCGCCGTCAGAGTGGGGGCCTCCTCCGCCATTGTTTTGTTTTGCGCGTGGGGTTCGTGTGCTGTTGCGTGGTGCGGGGGGCGAGGTTGTTTGTTCGGTTGGCGCCGTGGCCTGGTATTTATACGCCCGGCCGCCCGGGCCTGGCTGCCTCGTCAGCCAGCGGCGGTTGGTGCGGTGCGGTGCTTTCCTTCCCGGTGACTGCTGTGGACGGGAAGAACCCAAACCAAGTTTGATTTCCTTCCTGGTGAGTGCTGTCTGCTGTACAGAGAGAGCAAACGCGGCGGCCGTAAAAGCGAAGGATTTTTCAGCCGACCGGCGGGTTCAGCTGCGTCTTACAGCGGGTAGACCGTGAATCTTTCAAACTTTGAAAAGAGAAATAGCCCGTGTGCTGCCATGGCTGCCTTTCAGCTGCACCAGGACATGTTTGTTCGTGGACAGGAAAAAAAAACAAAAAGAAGAAATTGTAGATGGAGACCAGCTAGCCGTATATATCAAGTTTTCTTTTGATAAAAAAAAGAACCGCATATATCAAGTTGGATCCAGCTCTTGACGTGCCCGGATTATGTTGTGCTTAATGATAAGATATGACTAATCAGATTTGTTTTTACTCGCAAAGTAAACAAACACGGTTGCGTGTGCGCGGGGGGCAAACGAAAAGGAGCTGCACCTTCATTCACGCTGCAGAGTCACGAGAAAGATCCGGCCGCCCATGGCAAAAGTGTCACGAGTGCAGTGCATACTCCTCCGTTCGAGAGTTGTGCTCGGACAAGTGGCCCGCCGGCCGGCGCCCTAGCAAGATGACCGGTAGAGCTCGCAGTCCTGAGGTCACCGGTCGCGACAAAGAGAGAGAGAGAGAGAGGCTGGTCCAACTCTTGTACTTGCTACGATGAACAGTCCGGGTGCTCCAGTGTTCTGATGAACAGTCAATTGGGGCAGGGCCAACCACAGTGCATGTGCAGCCGGCCTAGCTTCACCAGTGGACTCCCTCTCACCATTTTAGTCACGAGACGAGGCCTTTGGTGTTTTGTTTTTTTAAAAAAAAATGGTAGTAAAAAATGGAGTAAGTTTAGATACTCCATCCGTTCCAAATTATAAGTCATTTTGACTTTTTGAGAGTCAAAGCATCTCAAGTTTGACCAAATTTATACAATAAAGTGCTAACATTCATGATACCAAATAAGTACCATTAGTTTCTTCATTAAATATATTTTCATAGTATGTCTATTTGATGCCATAAATCTTTGTGATCTTCTCTATAATTTTAGTCAAATATAAAATAGTTTGACTCTCTATGAAAGTCAGAATGATTTATAATTTCTAACGGAGGGAGGGAGTACTGTTGTTGCACTTTTCTTAAGTAAAAATTAATTAATAGTCGTCAAAGATAAGACTTTGAGACAAGAAGAAGTCCACCGATACTTATGACCGAATGCACTACTTTCATCATGGTCACACACGGAGGCAAAAGGCTAAGGGGTTGTTTGGATCCCCGGGCTAAATTTTAGCCCCTGTTACATCGAATGTTTGGACACTAATTAGGAGTATTAAACATAGACTAATTACAAAACCAATTTCACAACCCCTAGGCTAAATCGCGAGACGAATCTATTAAGCCTAATTAGTCCATGATTTGATAATATGGTGCTACAGTAAATATTCGCTAATGATGGATTAATTAGGCTTAATAGATTCGTCTCGCGATTTAGCCTAGGGGTTCTGCAATTAGTTTTGTAATTAGCTCATATTTAGTCCTCCTAATTAGCATCCGAATATTCGATGTGACACGGACTAAACTTTAGCTCTAGGATCCAAACACCCCCTAAACCAGTTTATACCCTTTTTTTAGATAATGAAACCAGTTTATACCTAGGCAGAATAATTATGGAAAAATATTGACTCTGTTTAAATGCACACGTCACGGCTGACAACACCAGGACCATCGGTCGTAGCTATCGTATCTGTCGACTGCGACAATACAAACTGAGCCATTTTGGTTTTGGCTGTCACTGTCCTTATTAATTTTAGCATTTGGGAATCAATGCCAAACGTATCGGAGGCAACCGGTGCTTAATGCTTGGTGCGTGTGGCAGGCGGAGTGGAAGCACACGACACAACACAAGTAAAAAGGTGAGGTTTTCTTCCATCGGAGCGCCAAGCGGCCGGTACGGGTGTTCGGGAGGAGGGAGTTAAATTAGCTCCCGTCACATCGAAAGTTTGATACTAATTAGGAGTATTAAACTTAGACTAATTACAAAACTAATTACACAACTCCTAGGCTAAATCGCGAGACGAATCTATTAAGCCTAATTAGTCCATGATTTGACAATGTGGTGCTACAGTAACCACTCACTAATGATGAATTAATTATGCTTAATAGATTCGTCTCGCGATTTAGCCTAGGGTTCTGCAATTAGTTTTGTAATTAGCTTATGTTTAGTCCTCCTAATTAGTATCCGAACATCCGATGTGACAGGGCTAAAGTTTAGCCTCCTCCTTCCAAACACCCCCTAAGAGTAACGTATCAAGTACTAGGAGTAGATATACTGAGGATCCGTTCGATTTTCTTGGAATGGTCCGGATCGAGATCCGTTCGGAGCGGATTAGAGCCGTCAGTTTCCAAGTCACGTTTGCATCGGAATCATTGTTCGTTAAGACTTGGCTTGGAATGAAAACAACCCCGGCCTAGCTTTCCCCCACCCTCCATGGCCCGGTTTGAAGCCCCATCTCCTCCCCTCCGGATCGGTTCCTAGCCATGACGCGAGGAGCTGGCAGAGCGGCGAGCGGGTAGCGGCCGCGACTGTGATTTGCGCGCAGGCAAAACAGAGTCGTGGCGGCGACTCTACCTCCACGACCTAAGCGTCAACTGCGTCATGAATGAGACCGGCTTATCAAGCGCCAAGGTGAAGATCAGGTATACCTCTGCTCTTTTCTTTCTTCCACCGCAAGAAGCTAGCAACAGTCCTAATCTCATATGACTTCATCGGTGTGTTAACACGTCTGTATGCTCTTTCAACATGCATCGGATTGATCTAGATTGATTCCATCTCTGCCAGATGGATTGACCTGTTCGTTTTGAGTGGATTGGCAGGATTAAATTTCGGCTAGATCGAGTGACACAGGTGGAATCACTCAAACCAGGTCTGGAAGTAATCCTAGCCGGAATCCAATCCGGCTGAAACGAACGAGGCCTAAAGCTGCTGGATTTGGCGCGATTTCAGGGGGTGGAGGTTACTGTAGCGCTCAGGTAAAAAAAAGAAAGAAATCCAAATCACTACCCTGAACTATGAAGAAAGTTTAGATAACCCCTTAAACAAATTTTGTGTTTACTTAACCCCTTTGATTTCTTGAACCAACTTACTATTCACCTTTGGCCCATATTCAATCCTGGTTTTGCTGATTGGGGCGCCGGTTTTGCTAATTGGGATAACACGCGAACTGTCCAACGTGGCAGCAAGAATTAAGGCCCACAAACCCCTCCTAATCTGCCCAGGTGTCCCTCCATCCCTCTCTCTTTCTCTCTCTCTCTCATTGATCCCTTGAGTTTGTCGTGAGTGTCTCCACCATCTTCTTTCCGTTCCTTGCAAATCAATCCAAGTGAGGATCGGAGGACAGATGATCAGCAACGACGAAATCAATCAGGTCTATTCCTCTTCCCCTAGGATGGATCAAAATTATAAGAATCATTTAGTTTATAAGGCTAGTGTTTTAACATCTATAACCTGGTGGGATTCAATCTTGGAGCAATTGGGTAACTTTATTCATTCAGATGGGATTTGGATGAGTACTTGTAGTCATCTTCACCATTAGCTAGGTATTGTAGGTTCAAATTTTGAAAATTGATGGCAGTCTATTGTTGGTTTGATGGGGTTCTAACGGATGGAGGATGTTGATATTACTTGAAAGTGGGTGTTTAAGTTGATCCTAATGTCGTTAATACAAGCACTTGTACTCCCTGATACCAGTAGTCTTGAATTTTTGTTTAAAAGTTATACCTTTTTCTATAAATCTATGGAATATATATTGTTCTGATATAGGATTGCTATGTGTTCAATGCTGTCAGGAAAATGGACCCGCGAGACTTTATTTTGGTTAGATTCCACTTTGGGGGATGGTTTGATTTTGATGTCAACTCATTGAACTATGTCAATGGCAGAGTAGAGTTATCGCACGTAGAGAGAGATAAAGTGTCATTGTCAGAACTTAGGGGTTTTTTATCAGATCATGTTGCACTAACTGATGAAGATAATGTTGATTTTCATTGGTTATTCCCTGGAGCTGATCTAAGCAATGGATTGAGGAGGCTTGGTGATGACAAAAATTGCCTCTATATGTCTGATTGCATAACAAATGGTGTAGTTGCTGAAATTTATGTAGAAATATACAAGTATGATGGAGGGGATCAAGGAGGTGTTTAGTTTATTGATGAAGGTGGTGTTCAGGATGGTAATCAAGGAGGTGAGCTTGGTGATAAAGGAGGTGAGGTGCCTTCTCAAGATGATAAAGAATATGTTCAAGATGAACAGGATACATCTGATGAAGAAGAAGATTATGTTTTGGAAGATGAGGACACATCAGAGGATGATGAAGAAGCAACTAAGTTCAGGACCAATGTTAGGAACCACAGGCGAAATCCAGCAAGCACTGATAAAGATCATGGATTTTCTAATCTTGAAATCTAGAAAATTGCAGAAGAAGCATATCCTTTAGAAGATAATGGGGAACCCATAATACTGGATAGTAGTGAAGAATGCAGTTACGAGGATGATGATGAGGGTGAAGAATTAAGAAGGAAGAGCAGATTTTCGAAATATGACAGTGAAATTATAATTCCAATGTTTTCACTTGGGATGATTTTTAGTGGAAGAGTGCAGTTCAAGGAGGCCTTGATCAAATATGGACTTGCTACTAGGAGGCACATCACATTTCCAAAGGACGAGGCTACTAAGATCAGAGCCAGGTGTTCTGGAAGAGTTGCCCTTGGTTCATTTTTGCCTCCAAACACAATGACAAGTTTAAGGTAAAGACCTTCCATAATGTACACATTTGCCCTCAAAGAAAGGATAATAGGTTGGTCATAGAATAGCTGAAAATATAAGCACATCATCAAGGCAAACCCATCTTGGATGCTTCAAAATATTAAGGAGATTGTGCTGCTTGAGATGCGTATATATGTGTCACTCTCCAAGATCAAGAGAGCAAAGGGTATTGTTATGAGAAAGATCTATGAATCATGCAAAGGTGAGTATGCCAAGCTCTTTGAGTATCATGCTAAAATTCTTAGGAGCAATCCAGGGAGCACATGTGTAATATGCTTGGACCCTAACTACGATTTCCAAGTATTCCAAAGGATTTATGTGTACTTTGATACTTGTAAAAAGGGCTTCCTTGCTGGGTGCAGGAGAGTGGTTGGAGTAGATGGCAGTTTTTTGAAGGGTGCTTGCAATGGTGAGCTAATTTGTGCTCTTGGCAGAGATGCAAACAAACAAATATATCCAATTGCCTGGGCAGTAGTGGAAAAATAAACTGTGGATTCATGAACTTGGTTCTTGGGGCTTCTAAAGAAGGATTTGCAAATTCCTACAGGAGGTAGAGGATGCGTTATCATATCTGACCAACAATAGGTAACAATTTATGATGATGTTGTTGTTTTTATCAATGAATTTCAAATCTGAATGTTGCTGAATATGGTTGTTGCTGGTGAGTGCATGCAGGGTCTTCTTAATGTTGTTGCTACATTGTTCCCAAATATTGAACACAGAATGTGTATAAGACACATTTATGCCAATTGGAGGAAGAAATATAGAGATGCAGATTTTCATAAACCCTTTTGGATGTGTGCAAAGGCATCAAGTGTGCCATTCTTCAATTTTTGTAAAGCAAAGCTAGCACAATTGACTCATGATGGTGCCAAGGACACGATGAACACCAATCCCAAGCATCGGAGTAGAGCTTGGTTCAACATTGGATCGAATTGTGATATTGTTGACAATAATATGTGTGAAAGTTTCAATAATTAGATATTAGATGTCAGGGCTCATCCTATCATTTCCATGCTTGAGGGTATCAGGACAAAGGTGTATGTGAGGATTCAGAAAAATAGAACTAAGGCAGGTAGATGGTCATCTACGATCTGTCCAAATATAATGAAGAACCTCAACAAGTACATTGACTTGTCAAAGCAATGTTTAGCAATTTGGAATGGCAAAGATGGCTTTGAGGTCAAACAAAAGGATAAGAGGTATTCAGTTGACATAGAGAAGACGACATGCTCTTGTAGGTACTAGCAGCTGTCAGGTATACCTTGTGCTCATGCCATCACAACTTTGTTTTTGAGTTCAAATCCTGCTTAGCACTACATAGCAGATTGCTATTCAGTTGTGAAATATAATAAGATCTATGACCATTGTATGATGCCCATGAACGGAATGGATCAGTGGCCAAAAGACCATCGCAAGCCACAACCTCCAACCTATGTGAAAATGCCAAGCAGGCCTAGGAAGGAAAGGAGGAGGAAATTTGGTGAGGCTAAAAAGGCCACAAAGGTCAGTAGGATAGGAACCAAAATTAAATGTAGCAAGTGTAAAAAGGAAGGCCACAACACTAGGAGTTGTGGTCGTAAATCTAATGCAAAGAGGAGGATTTTTGAGGCTGCCAAAGAGGCAAGTATATGTAATGCATATTATTAGTTATTTTCTATTTATGATCATTTTGTGTTGTCAACTTATGTAGGTTCTTGAGGGTAGCAGGCCACTGAAGAAGTCAAGGAAGGCTAAAGTAACTCAAAATAGTACTCAATGTGATATGCGTTCACAATCAATGTCAACCCCTGTGAAGAAGAAGAAGAAATGGGCTCCAATGCCAAGGCATTCTCCAAGGGTCAAGGTAGAAAAAGAGTTGATTCAGTTTTCAGCCACTTCCTTTTCATGTCAATTGTTGGGATGTAATAAGTTGATCAAATCGTCCTGTGAACTTAATCATCATTTTTTTAACTAGTTAAGTTGGATTTTGTTAATTTTATCACAGCTATGCCAGTGAACTTATCTCAATTATATATATATATATATATATATATATATATATATATATATATCCGACATTCATTTTCCAGTTTGCAACCATTCTGAAAGTAAGGAGAACACTATTTATGTATGTATATATTTATCCTCATAACTTGAAGTTTGCCATTCCTTTTCCTATACTGAAATCCCAAATTGATGTGCCAAATCAAATTGTCATGGACAGGCTGACAGAATTACAATCATCATATTCAAAATTAAACCAATGATCACATTCAGTTTAGCACAATAATTAGGCTCAAATCAACAGAGAAATTTACAACTCAAAGTCCCAACATCGTAGTTTGCTACTCTAAATCTTGCTTCTAAACTTGCCGCAGCTGCCCTTCTCCACCCAAAAGGTTCAGTAATGTGGCACCGCTCTCCTTCCTGTGATGGTGCAGGCATTCAAACACATGTCGCCATCCATTGATGTTACTGCCGCTCATGGATGAGCTGAAGCCATGGTCAGGCCCCTCGCCGATGGCCACCTGTCGTCACCAGACCTTGATAGCAGAAGCAAAGACCCAAGCGACAAGGCCAAGTGCAGCGCAGCACCCGGATGCGATGGATGTGATAGGGGTGGAGACGACGTGCTGCACTTAGCGTTGCTGGATGACGACATCGGACACGGCGGCGCAGTGGGTGGCGGCAACATGCTCGGCACCGAGGAAGGTACCCAGTATCGTGAGGAGAGAGAGAAAAGAGGAACGAGGGCACCTGGGCCGGACTGAATTCGAGGGGGTTATGTGCTCCTCATTTCTTTTGCCACGTTGGACAGTCCGCGTGTCATCCAAGTTAGCAAAACTGGCGTCCGAATCAGCAAAATCAGAATTGAATATGGGGCAAAGGTGAATAGTAAGCTGGTTTAAGAAATCAAAGGGTTAAGTAAACACAAAGTTTGTTTAGAGGTTATTTAAATTGAGGGTAGCGATTTGGAATTTTTTCAAAAAAAAACAGAAAGGAATTGAAGACTCCATAGCCCAACTTCCTAAAATATTTTTTACCACCGAACACTGCAGAACATTGACGAAATTCTTGAGACTTCCACCAGCATTCTTTACCGTATCTACTTCCTATTCTCTTCCTCCTCCGCTTTCTGAAGCTTCGCTTTCGGAAGCGATCCATCGAAACCTCCTGCTGTCAATGTTGCTTCGTGCACTGCTGCTCATCCATGGACAAGGTATTTTCTTTCTTGCTTGCTTTCTTCCCTTCTTACAAATTGAAGATGAACCTTCCGGCGGCCGGCCTTTTGCGTTCCTGTACAGCTCCCACTCAACACCTCTCTGCCTCCCTCCCCAATCTTACCACTCCCATGCGCTGGTAAAAAATGGCCCAAGCAGAGCAATCACCAGAACAGGAACTCCTCCCTACCTTCCTTCCTGCCCTCAGTTCTCTATCCTCTCTCCCCAGCGAGCAGCATAAAGCCCTTCTATATTAGGGATCAAACTCCCCGAGTTGTTCTATATATTAATCCGATTAAAGATTCCCTTCTACAATACATCAATTTCTATGTCAATTTTAGAACCCTGTGTTGTTCTTTATATTGCCACAATTAGAGATACCCTTCTACAATACATCAGCTTCTGTGTTAATTTTAAAATACTGCAATTTGATAAAGAGTTCAAAAATTAGCAGTCTCTACAATTCAATAACTAAAAATCTCACTACAATAAGTAATATGTTTTATCCATATTATCCTAACTCTTACTGTTATATACATATAGATGTTATTGCCTTCGGAATAACAATCAACTTTTTCCTATTATAGACTAAAAAATATCGATGGTTCAAACTCAAATTAATTTCTTTAGAAGATAACCTTTCACCAGCTTCAGAATCAGTACCAAGAAAACAGTATGCCATAACAATACACTACACTACATTCTCTCATCCTGATAAAAAAAACATCAATTCTTACTTTGATTCTATTTTACAGTGCATCTACTTTTGCAAAAGATAAACGAGATGTCACAAGAAAACTCGACAATTGAACATTAGTCTAAGAAGGGATAAATGACTCCACCGCGTGCTATGGTTTTAGTACCTCTCTTGTTAGCAAATACTCACTATATCATTTTGGATTTTCTAAGTTTGTAGGTGTTTGTATGCATCTAGACCTACACTATATTTAGATGCATACAAACACCTATGAATCTAGAAAAGTTAAAACGACCTATAATTTAGGACGGAAGGAAGACCTGATTTCTAATCTGCCTTAATATAATATTAAATCTAGAATTCATTTTGTACAATTTCCTGTAAACACTTCATATGTATCAACAACTTCTATGTCTCAGTTATACTTATTATGCACAATAAAAATTAATCGGCGCAGCATAGCGCGCCTACCTGTCTAGTTGATACACTAGTCTTGCGGTTCGTCTTACGGTTCGTCTTATACAATTTCACGTAGAATTTTTACTAATGCGGGGGAAAGAGCAATGAAAGGAAAATATATAAGGTCCCGTTTGGGTCCAAGGAATTGGAATCTATTTAATGGAGTAGGCTAATTTATGTTGGAATGTGGCATTCCACAACTTTCCAAAGTTTAGATATAAGCCTATCTTAAATTCATGGGGTGGGAGATGGAAATTGATTCTATAGATTATGGTTATTAGATGGAATTCAATTCTTATAGCACGCTCTTAGACTCGCTTCTCTATAGTAGAAGTGCAGCATACAAGTATCTCTCCCATATCACCAACTATAATATACAACTATATTCCACATACAATTATATTAGCTTAATTAATTTGTGTCTAAATTATGATTATTAGGATGGAATTCAATTCCAATGATCCAAACGGGGCCTAATTGTTTTGCGAAATGACAGTTCATAATACTTTTTCCAACACGTAAATTAAGGAATCGTACAGTTATTACGAGACAATCTAAAATACAAATGTCATCCAAACCGTCCATTAGACTATGTCAATGTGTGCGTGTGTATTTGTCCTAAACGTGCTCCACTCAATCCAGAAGTGTGGGTTGTTTATTGCTCGTAGAGTGCAAGGCGACGGGGCTATCGCGCGGGGGCCCATACGGGATGAGACTGACGAGGCCATCAGGCATTCAGGCAGCATGTGTGGTGGATCTGGCGAGGCGAGGCGTGTTCGGAGCTGGGACAGGTGGGAACCGCGAACCGGGGGCCGTGGCAAAGTGTCACGACTCACGAGCGCAGCGGCAGCTTTGAGGATCCTGCTCATTTGAGTGGGCCGCTGGCCTCGCTGCCTCTGAAGTCACTACACTACGTACTGCAGAGAGAGTCTGCTGCTGGTCCAGCTCTTGTTTGTACAGTCCAGTGGTACAGGGCCAACCACAGCTCGGGTACACCTACGTGGCTAGTACGTGCATGCGCAGCAGGCTACTCCTCATACTTCCGTCTCACCAAGTCGCCATTCCAGACTTTCCCTCTGAGTAAATTCCTTCTTTTCGTGTTGTGAAACTTTGGTAGCAATGAATATATAGGTTTCAAAATATTTAGTGCCAAAACATGAATATCATATACGTAGATTTATCTTCGATAAAGTCATTCGTCCCTCCTAAAATAAGTACTCCTTTTAGCGTTCAAGTTTTATGGTGCGCCTAAATTTAGCTTGTACTAAGATTTATCTAATTAAATCGACACCCACACCAATAAAAAATATATAGAAAAGTGCAAGGAAATGACTAAATGATTAGTTGGGGTAATACGGTCATTGTCACGACTAGTGCGCGTGAAATATGCTAAAAGAACATGATGGAGTACTTATTAGAGTTTATTAAAAATGTATGTTAAAAGAAAAGAGTGAAATGCATCGTATTGTCAACAGGCGGGATAGCGATAGGTATCATTTAGGCGGCCAAACTATTAATTTTAGTTAAAGTGGACGCCACGGGGCTAATAACAGGAGGTGCTCACCCATAGCATCATATAAGTTCGAAGAACCATTTTGGGTGTCACTGTCCTATGGTTAATTATAGCATATTGCCAAGGAATACGGTGGCGCCACATGTATCGGGAGCAACTTGAATTGCTTTGGTGCGTGCGTGCGTACGCGTGGCGCAGGCAGAGTGGAATGAAGCACACGACGCAGCAAAAGTAGAAGGTTTTTTCCTTGGTGGACCGGGGCGCGCGCAGGCAGCTGAGCTGATGAGGATTGAGGAGACGAAAGAAGAATAGGCGTGTGTGGTGGACGCGCGCGGCGAGGCCCCGGTGGTGGGCGTGTTCGGGCAGGCGGGAACCGGGGGCGATCCCATCTTCCGCGCAACACCACACCACATCACTGGGGGGGTCAGGTCGGTCAGGTCGGCTCGGCCATATGATGTTGCTTGCTTGCTTCTCCTTTCCTTGCTCGGTCGCTTCAACCAACTTGCTTGACCCTCCCCCAGATACACCGGCCGGCCGGGCCATGCACGACGACGATCGATATGGCGCGGCTGACGATGGATGGATAGATCACGCGCACGCCCACACAGCCATGCACAGGGCCTGCGCAACCCAATCCACTCCATACATCCCTGTGGCCTTTGTAATGTTGTGGGGGCGGTTGGGTATACTAGCTGCTACTTCATATCCATCATCGCACAGTGTGCAAGTTCCACGTCGTCTCTCATGATACATCCAGAGCTAGAAGACCGGTTTCACCGGCCATCCATCATGTCGTCATGTGTACGTGACACATGTAGGAGGTGGAGCGAGGTCGGCCGTGCGTGGCTTCGGGACACACATGCATGATGACCAAGCTGCTGCCTGCGAGCGTTTCAACTTTTTGACCACGCGCAGCGCACCCTGGTCCATTGACGCGGTGGCGACCCGCCGACAAGACAAGCAACAGTGTCACGTACTCGCGTCACAACGCTGAAGAACCTGCACGACGCACGCGCAATCATGCACCTTTCAAGTCTGCACCGGGAGAGTGGAAATACTTTCTCCCCTAATTCTAATTTACCTTATTAAAAAGTAGGGAATATTTTTCTATATTTGGCATTATTCATGAAGTCGTTATAGAAAAATGGAGGCGGTGACTCTACCAAGTGTCGACCCCTTGCGTGCAGCGAAATTCAAAGGTTGGTCGCGTGGAAGTACTGATGCTATATATATATATATATATATATATATATATATATATATATATATATATATATATATATATATATATATATATATATATATATATATATATATATATATCTTCCTCGGGCCAAAAGAAAACATTACTCCTATCCGTTGTAGTGCGATACTACTGTGTGCGTGTATAGTATGATATGTATAGGTGGCCACTGGCCACTTGGCAGCTTGAATATTGGATAACGTACCGCCACAGGATAAGGCCGATGCCATCTGTTTGCCTTTTGGCGTCTTCAAGGGGCGGATACGTAAATGACCCCTGGCTACCATAGTAGTAGTATAGTGAATCAGTCTAATAGAGATGAAAGATGACGAGGCAATTCTTTATTTATTCAGGAACCGGATGGAGTGTGTTTGGTTGCTTGTATCGTATGGTTCACGTACAATAATGATCTTTTTATTTGGTTGGGTGAATCTAGAATTGAGCATTTTGCGGGCCGGGCTGGGCTGAAAAAGCCCAGTTCATGTCGGGCTGAAAATTTGTGCCCACAAAAGTCCCATGGGTGTCGTCGAGCCGAGGTTTTTGGGCCAAGCCCGGGCCTTGTTCGGGCTTCATGTTCTTTTTTATTGAAAAATAAATGAAATTAATTATTTAGGTGGGCTCGACCGACCCAATTTTTTTCGAGCTTGGAACACGCTTGGCTCGGCAGGTAGGGTGGGCGGCCAAAACCCATTGGGCTTGAGCTCGGCCTGACTCAAAATGCAGAGGTCTAGGTGAATCGTACCAACTCATCCAGTATAAAAGCCATCCTACTTAATACATTATTCTAGTAATTGGAGTGAACTATATGCTACAAGAAAATTGGTTGAACCCCACCATCCAAGATCATCCATACATAGTGCCTGCAAGCAAACACGCCCTGGACATCCGGAAAAAAAAAAGATGGTGATTAGATGGTTTGATTTAGGGGGTGTTTGGATACGAGGTGTTAAACTTTAACAGTGTCACATCGGATGTTCGGATGCTAATTAGGAGAACTAAATATGAGCTAATTATAAAACTAATTGCAGAACCCTGTGCTAATCCGCGAGACGAATCTATTAAGCCTAATTAATCCATCATTAGCAATTGGTTACTGTAGCACCACATTGTCAAATCATGGACTAATTAGGCTTAATAGATTCGTCTCGTGAATTACACTTCATCTGTGCAATTAGTTTTGTAATTAGCCTATATTTAATACTCCTAATTAGCATCCAAACATCCGATGTGACAGGTGTTAAATTTTAACACTTGGTTGCCAAACAGGCCCTTAGCAATAAGGAGAATGGAATAGGGTGGCTTCCAGGAACATAGAGAGGGCAAGAGTGCAAGGCCCTCAAAAGAAAAGGGCAAGTTTTCAGGTGTTCCATTTTTTTTTAAAAGAAACCATGAAGGAAGGGAAAAAATATAGGAAAACTGTCACTCAGAGTATTCCACTTGGAAGTGGTGGCCTGGTGCGGAAAAGGCAAAGATATCAAACGCGGGCCCTGCGTGCGGCCCATCCAGCAGCAGGCCTCCCCCTCTCAGCCCGCGGGCGAAAAAAAAACTGACGGTGGAAATGAGGCCCATTAACTTTCCTGGTCGAGGCACTTAGTTTCGTGGGCCTGTGGCCCGCACCACCTTTATCTCGCGCACGGGCCGCACCGCGCGAGCATCGACGCGGCTCGAATTTTTTTTATTTTTTTATTTTTTTACAATTTTGCAGAAATAAATACTGGAATAAAAAATTTGCAAAAAATAGACCTATGGTGCCGTGCAAACGGTGGTAGGTCCCTTACCGCCGGTTGGTTTGGCGACAGGATGCCTGCCACGGTGCGCAGGAGTATTCACCATTTGAAACGGCGGTAGGTGACCTACCATTGTACGAAACAGCTGTAGGCCATGCACCGCCGTTTCAAGTGGCGGCACTCTCCCAGGTTAGGTTTGGCCGGGTTTAGCGGGGTGTAGGATGTTATAGCCGGTTGAAACGGCTAGTTGTTTAAACCGGCTATAATTCTGTTTTAATTTTCCTTAGTCATTTTTCTTGTAATTATGTATGATATTTTTAAAGTGAAATATGTAGTTCCATTGGAATATGTAACTTCGTAATTTGAGAGAGGTGGAGTGATTGAACGAAATAATTGAAAATGATTTAACTCCCGGCCATTAGGTACATAGTTGTTTCCAGCGAGATTACAACTGATGCAAACAAAATTCCCGTGGAACATACAAACAACAACGACTCTAGGATGAACAACTTAATTATACATTGTAGTGGCATGTGTGGCACGGATGCTATCCTAAACCAGTGCCATTGCTAAATCTAACATGCCTTAGGTAATTGAAATAGCCGGGGAAAGTGCCATGTCTACTTTCTAGTAGAACTGGCTTTGTGAGGACTGCGACGGCCCAGCTTCATAGTAGCTAGCACCCCTAAAGGATGGCGGAGACGGGGAGCGATCCCTGTTGTGGTGGAAGGGGCACTTGCACCATGGATCAGTGCAAATCAAGTTACCTGTGATGTCAACCGTCCAAGGATTCACGTCAACTTCGGACTGAAGATCCTCGACCTTACGCTCCAGGTCAAAGATCTTGCACTTTTAGGTAGTGTATGTACTCCTGGGTTGTCTCAGGAAATGGTGGATTGACCCACTTGGCGTAGCGGCAGTTACCTTCATCGAGATAGCTCTGAACGTGATGTTAGTTTCAAGGACAAGAAGCTTAGGAAGAGTAATGAAGTAATAACTTTACTCACCAACCTATATGGGCATCAAAAGAAACAGCGACTTCCATCACTGTAGTCGTCATAGAGCTTGACGACACAAGCCACGCCATGGTGACACATTGGTCACGCATCTTGACAGTCGTCATAAGGCCTGAGGCAGTTTGAACTCGTCGAGGGGTACCTCATACTCCGTTGGGCCAAAAGAACCTGGCCAAGTGATGGTTGGAATAAGAGCATCCCTCCTCTTCCCTTCCTCCCACGACATCTCCCTCTTGCGGATGCCATAGTTCTTACCCGTGCTCAGTAGCGTTGAAGGATACGGTAGTCTTACTCGTGCTCAGTGGTGTGGAAGGATTTGAGAGAGGGGGGTTCAATATAAGGATTTCATGCTCGGTACGTTGTCCTGTTCAATCATCCTGAGAAATGGTATATATAGCCTTTCCAGGTGCAGGGACGTAGGTGTAAGTGTGGAGTCCCATCCGCTTGAGAAGGGTTCACGTTAAGAGTCCTTGCAGTCTATAGTGTAGCCTGCATGTTCATTCATTAGTTGTTAAAGGAATCGGTACATGTACAAAATGTATGCGTAATGTTTTTGAACGAATTGACCGACCACGAAATTATCGTTAATGTCAGGATACTTGAAGAACCTACACCTCGTCTTCCCCCTAGGTGTGTCATCCTCCCATACCTGCAACCACACACGGAAGCCGCAGTGGCATTTGGGGTGCTCATACTTGCGAGACATCATCAGGATGACGCTCATGTCATGGGTTTTTATCCCATTTTCTTCTTCTTTGTTCTCTTGTCCAGTAATGAGAGTTAAGAGTTCTCGTTCTGGAGAGTAGCTTCCTGAACTTGAGGTGACCTCCATGGTGCCGCCTTCTACGTAGATGGGCGACAAAGGAGTCCCCTCCTGTTACGGGAGGGTGTCGAGGTAGGCGATGAGGCGTGAATCGTCGTGCTTGGCGAGAGCAGGTGGCTTCATGTTGGGCTATTAGACGAATCTACCTTGGGGAGTTGATGTGATCACCAGACCCTGCTGTGGGCCTGATAAAGGGGTCTCCTTGTTCGGATCTGAGTAGTAGTCGAGGTTCTTGATCGTAACCGTACCTAATAAACAACGGTCATGTTGCGGAGTCCGAACAGGAATCAACTCGGGTGGTACTCCGACTTGCAAGATGGCTTATGTGCTGGCTCGTGAAAGTCAATTCGATTGGTGGGAGAAGTCGGGTTGTACTCGGACTCGTCCCCCCAGCCTCTGGCTAAGTCAGAAATTAAAAATTCGTTGAAAGTCGCGACGAGATCCTCCAGAGCTTGACACTGGAGCTTCATGGTTTGCTGCTTCTTCTTCGGACTCGATGCAATGTGGCAGTGGAAATTTCCAGCGCCGTTTGCGGCGCAAACCCAGATGTCAAAAATGAACGTCGCGCTTGCTTCAAATGCGACAATTGGCTTGATGATGACTTGTGCCATCGAGTTCGCCAGTGGATTCTCGGCGAGCGCTCCTACCTGGCACGCCAGCTGTTGGTGTTTAGATCTGGCAACCTACCGAGGGGGGTGCCTGAGGTAGTGTTTTGGTTAGTGGGGCTCGCCGAGATCAGGAACTCGATGGTGAATACGGACACACGATTTAGATAGGTTTGGGCCGCTGAATAGCGTAATACCCTATGTCCTGTATGTTGGTTGGATTGAATTTCTTTGGAGGGGGTCCCTGCCTCGCATTATATTGCTGGGGGCAAGGTTACATGTTGGTTGTTTACAAGAATACCAGTCGGATTCGACTAGACGAGTTCTACTCCAATTGCTAAGAGTATTTTTCCTAATCATCGACTAGTTTCTATCTTGCCACGTAGACTACGTCGTTCCGTGCCAGAGTCTCCATGCCAGATACGTCTCGGTGTCTAGCCTTATATTTAAGACTATCCAAACCTTCTAGTGAGCCCATATATGTATGTACGACACCCGTCGTTCCCTTCTGAAAGGAATGGAGGGCCCACCCTCCCGTGCCACTCGGTGCTACGCGCCGTCGTGGCCACCGCATCCCGCCCTCCTGTGCCACCAGGTGCTGCCTGTGCCCCACCACCGTGGCTGTCGCAAGGGCCGCTGCACGCCAGCTGTGGCACCCCTGCCCTCCCGCGTCGCACGCCATGTGCCACTGCCACCATGGTCGAGCTAGCAAGGCCGTCGTCACCCCGACCCTCTATTCTTCTTCCTCCGGACAGAAGCTGAACCGAGAGCATGGTAGCTTCTTGGGCCAAATCTGCCATCCTCCTTCCACAAAAATCAAATCGCTGCCACCCACGCCTCCCTCACCTCCCAAGCTCCATCCTCCACCACTCCTAGCCCGCCGCCATGGCTCCTAGCGCTGTGAATTTGAGTTCTAGTCCGCGTCACAGCCTCCTAGCCTTCCCGAGCTAGACCTCGAGCTTGATTTCGGCAGCGGAGTCATGGAGCACCGGCGGTGGAGCAAGAAGTCGCAGGCGTCGGCAGCGGGAGGAGGGTAGCGGGCGTCGTGCGGCACACGCCGGCGGGGAGGAGGGGGCTGTGGGTGCTAGCGGTCGGGAGGAGGGCCGCTTGGGTTCCGGCGGTGAGAAAAAAACATTGACCGAGGGTCACCGTGACGAGAGTTTCGAGCGTGCATTGCGTGGATCGATCGATTTCTGCGTTTCCATGCGACTGTTAGGTGGATGGGCTGTTTTGCATCTTCTGGACCCGGTTCGCGACCTCATGCAGGGTTAGCAAACAAGTCAACTTGCACCCGCTCAGCCTGACCCAACCCTCGTCAGGGCTAACAAACGCACCCTCCGTTCCCTTCCATCGTCGGTGCCTCTCTCTCTCTCGGTCTCGGTCGTACGAGTCTGGCAGCTTGCGGCACAGTACCCATGCCATGTCCCATGTGGCCGACCCGACACGCAGACGCTGGGGCGATGGCCATGCCATAAAACCGACGCGTTTACCGGTGCTCTTTCATCTAGCCGTCTAGGGATGGATGCACAAGATACATAGGTACGGTTACGGTCGCCCATCCCATCATCATCCTCAAGAAAAAGAGTAGTGCAAGTCAAGTGCGTGCTTGCTTGCGGCCGCTGCTGACGGACGTTTCGGCCACGTTCGCCAACACACAAAGCATCCATCGTACATAGGGTCTGATTGGACGCCTGCGTCCAGGCTCGGGAGATGCAAGTTCAAGGTGATTGGATGCCAGGGTCGCGGGATACGGGAATTTGACCGTATTTTGGTGCGCGCAGCATGATTTGACCGTTGGTTGGCATGGTGAATCCCGGCGGTCGGTCAGAAGTCAAATCCCGCGGGCGGGTCATCATCGTCCTGCCCAGGCGCAGGCGGCACCGGTAACGGAAAACGTGGAAGAGCACGGAGAAGGCACGGCGACTCCACGCAAGACGCTCCCCCCTCTCACTCCCTACGCAAGTTGCATTCGCAAGCAGACGCCTCTCCTTCCTTTCCCCCACCAAAACCCCTCCTGCTCCCCCACCCTTCTCGTCCACCCGCAACCTCAACCCCATGGACGCCGCGTGAAGGAGGACCATCGCCTCCGTGCCGCTTCAAGCCGAGGATTCGCTCGGCATTACCGTGGGGCCGGCCGGATCTGGGAGCGCCGCGTCCACAGGTGACCAGATCTGGGCCTCCTTTGTTTTTTTTTTGTTTACCCTCCTCCCCCAGGTTTGGTTTCGATTCAGCGTTCTGCGCTGCGATGCCTCCTCTTAGGGATTCTAGGATCCTTTGGTGCATGCACAATCCTATAGGTTCTTCATGTTTGCGTCTCGAGTTTTACTAGTTCCTTTTTTTCTCTCTCGTGTGTTTCTGGAATCGTACTAGGTTCTTCGTGCGTGTGTTTTGGAAAGTCTAGTTTCATGGGTGTTTATCATGGGTGATGGGTGTTTGTTTTTCGGCTCCCCAACAACTCCAGTTGCGTCGCTTTCCAACGCCCGAGTTCAGCGCTGCGGGGCGACGTCAAAAAGCGCACAGATTCTTTTCCGCCGGTACAACTTTTTCGATATGTATCTATCTCCTTTCGATATGTACAACTAGTCGCGCCAACGTGCTCAGATTCAATCAATGGATTATATGCGTCAGTCCTATGATATGATACCCGCGCTGTATCTGTAAAGTCTGATGCGATTTTGCCCCAGATAAGTCCAGAAAGCGAAATATAAATAATCTGTAGCCTGTTCGTTCATAATCTATAGCCTGCTTTTTTTTGTTTTGTTTTTTTTTTTGGTTGGGATTGTCGACGTCAGCTCTTATCTACCAAACATCGGTGTCACCGACCAGTGCTTAGCCGATCGTCACCAAACTTTTGGTCCCAGAATCAGGTGTGAAAGGGATTTTAATCTTAGCTTGATTTGATGTGGACTGCTACAGGTTTTAGGACATGATCGAGCGACTGTTTTTTCCCTTCTTATTTAAGATAAGAAAGCGGATTCTATCATTTGTTTTGATAACTGGTTTAATAATTTCTCCTTCTCAAGTAGCCACTTCGTGGATCCATATATCTGCAGGCATTGCTAACAGTACACTATTTTCTTTCTCTGCAGTGCAGTGTAGTGGACTACAGTATCAGCTGCAACACTCCTCGATCTAGATCCAGTCATCCTTCCCAAGCAACTGCGCCTCCCTCCCTTCAATATACGTGCGGAGTGGAGATCCATCAAGCCTTGAGTTGACTTCTTCTTTTCTTGGTAAGGAAACCCTCGCTTGCTTGGGCAGATTGTTCATTTCACTGGCGCATAATATTTTCTTTTGCTGTCGCTCCTCAAATCCAAATATTTGATCCTAGGATTGACACCCACACACCTATGACCTATCCACTCAGATTAGTGCTGGTATGTTTGCTGAGTTGTGTAGTAATAATATCGATTTGTTTCCCAAAAATAATGTTAAGGTGTTCAACTCAACACTTCCCTGGGGATTTTGTCTTCATTTGACGTGGACTGTTTACAAGTTTTAGGACATGATCTAAAAATGATTGTATCATTTAGTATATATGGTAAATATAATTCTGATTTAAGCTATGTCTTTCAATATAGTTGGTTTTTTTTTCCAATTTACATATCCTGTTTGCTTTTTGTTGCTGTTTGTGTTAGCCTGCTACTATTTTTTTTAAAGTAGCTTTTCGTCGATTCTTATTTCCAGATAATTCTAACAACTTAATCTCTCTTGTGCAGTGCAGTATAGTGAACTACAACATCAGCAGAGGCAATGGCTACATATAAGCTGGGTGTGGAGGTTGTAAGTGCTCATGACCTCATGCCTAAGGATGGGCAAGGTTCTGCGAATGCTTGTGTCGAGGTGACCTTTGATGGGCAGCGGTTCCGCACTGCTGTCAAGGAGAAGGACCTGAACCCGGTGTGGAACGAGCGCTTCTACTTCAATATATCAGATCCTTCTAATCTTCCTGAGCTCGCCCTTGAAGCATATGTCTACAATGTCAACAAAACCATTGAAAGTTCCAGGTCCTTCCTTGGGAAGGTAAGGATTGCTGGAACCTCATTTGTGCCCTTTCCTGACGCGGTGGTCATGCATTATCCATTAGAGAAGCGTGGGATGTTCTCGCGTGTCAAAGGAGAACTTGGTCTGAAAGTATACATCACCAATGACCCTGCCATCAAAGCTTCAAATCCTCTTCCTGCAATGGATCCTGTTTCGAGTAATCCTCCTCCAGCTCCAAGTCCAGCAGAGCAAATTGCAGCTGATATAACTGGTACTAACCTGCACAGATCTCAGGAGCATAGGTCTGAGGCGAAAACCTTACACACCATTGCTAAGGAGGCACACCATCATCATAACCATGGCCATCTTCCAGCTAGTTTTGGTGAGCAGCCTTCCAAGTACTCTGTAGACCAGATGAAGCCTGAACATCAGCAACCCAGGATTGTGAGAATGTATTCAGCGGCCTCCCAGCAGCCCATGGACTACGCACTCAAAGAGACCAGTCCATTTCTTGGTGGTGGGCAGGTTGTTGGTGGCCGGGTTATACGTGGTGAAAAGCATGCTAGCACTTATGACCTTGTGGAGCGAATGCAGTATCTGTTTGTTCGCGTGGTCAGGGCTCGGGACTTGCCTGACATGGATGTCACTGGAAGTCTGGATCCTTTTGTTGAGGTGAGAGTTGGCAACTATAGGGGGATAACTAAGCACTTTGAGAAGCAGAAGAATCCAGAGTGGAATGCGGTCTTTGCTTTTTCCAGGGATTGTATGCAGGCATCTGTCCTTGAGGTTGTGGTCAAAGACAAAGATTTGCTTAAAGATGACTTTGTTGGCTTAGTGCGATTTGATTTGAATGATGTTCCAATACGTGTGCCTCCTGACAGCCCACTGGCTCCAGAATGGTACCGGCTTGTTGGTAAGAGTGGGGATAAGTCCATGGGCGAGCTCATGCTTGCAGTTTGGATCGGCACCCAAGCTGATGAAGCATTTCCTGATGCCTGGCATTCAGATGCTGCAACACTTGAAGATCCATCTGCTGTAACACACATGAAGTCTAAAGTTTATCATGCTCCCAGATTGTGGTACCTGCGAGTTAATATAGTCGAGGCCCAAGATGTTGCTATATTTGATAAGACCCGCTATCCAGATGTATTTGTCAGAGTACAAGTGGGGCATCAAATGGGGAGGACGAAACCTGTGCAGGCTAGAAATTTCAACCCTTTTTGGAATGAGGACCTTATGTTTGTGGCTGCTGAACCATTTGAGGATAACCTTATTCTGACTCTTGAGGATCGTGCAGCTCCTAATAAAGATGAAATGCTTGGCCGTGTCATTATACCATTGACAATGATTGATAGACGTGCCGATGACCGTATTATCCATGGAAAGTGGTTCAATCTTGAGAAGCCTGTACTTGTTGATGTGGACCAACTGAAGAAGGAAAAGTTCTCTACTCGGCTTCATCTCCGTCTCTGTCTTGATGGAGGTTACCATGTTCTTGATGAGTGTACAAACTACAGCAGTGACCTAAGACCAACAGCCAAGCAACTCTGGAAGCCATCCATTGGCTTGCTTGAACTTGGCATCCTTGGTGCTCAAGGGATTGTTCCTATGAAAACAAGAGATGGAAAAGGTTCATCAGACACCTATTGTGTTGCTAAGTACGGGTCAAAGTGGGTAAGGACACGTACCATCATGAACAATCCGAACCCCAGATTCAATGAACAGTACACCTGGGAAGTCTATGATCCTGCAACTGTCCTGACTGTTGGTGTTTTTGACAATGGCCAACTTGGAGAGAGGAGTGGGGAGAAGACATCCAGTGGCAAAGATGGGAAGATAGGCAAGGTCCGGATACGCCTTTCCACACTTGAAACTGGTCGTGTGTACACCCATTCATATCCTCTCCTGGTTCTCCACTCATCAGGGGTGAAAAAGATGGGTGAACTGCACCTAGCGATTCGATTTTCCTCAACATCACTGGTAAACATGTTGTACCTGTACTCTCGTCCTTTGCTTCCAAAGATGCACTATGTGCGCCCAATACCTGTACTTCAGGTTGATATGCTGCGCCATCAAGCTGTCCAGATTGTGGCTGCCCGACTTAGCCGGATGGAGCCACCTTTGAGAAAGGAAGTTGTTGAATACATGACAGACTTTGATTCTCACTTGTGGAGCATGAGGAAAAGTAAAGCAAACTTCTTCAGACTCATGACAGTTTTCTCAGGCTTGTTTGCTGTTAGCAAGTGGTTCACTGGTGTCTGTGCATGGAAGAATCCCATTACCACTGTGCTAGTTCACATTCTCTATATAATGCTGGTGTGCTTTCCAGAGCTCATTCTTCCAACAGTGTTCTTGTACATGTTTCTTATAGGGATTTGGAACTTCCGCTACCGACCTCGCTATCCTCCACACATGAATACCAAGATCTCCCATGCAGAGGCTGTTCACCCTGATGAACTTGATGAGGAGTTTGACACATTCCCTACCAGCCGCAACCCTGAGATTGTAAGGATGAGGTATGACAGATTGAGGAGTGTTGCTGGAAGGATTCAAACAGTGGTTGGTGATATAGCAACACAAGGGGAGAGGGTTCAAGCATTGCTTAGCTGGAGGGACCCTCGGGCCACAGGAGTCTTTGTCCTGTTTTGTTTGATAGCAGCAGTAGTCTTGTATGTTACACCGGTTCAAGTTCTTGCTGCACTAGCAGGGTTCTATGTCATGAGGCACCCAAGGTTCAGACATAGGTTACCATCAGTACCAGTGAACTTCTTCAGGCGGTTGCCAGCAAGGACCGACAGTATGCTATAAATAAGCCGTCATTTGGTGGTCTTCGTTGTAATACCTAGAGATGCTTTCTCTGTTACTGTAGTCTTCTTGACACTGTTGCTATTTATGACTCTGTTCAGGACTTGAGAGCCTGTAAATCGTATCAGTTGCTAAATTGTGGGAATAATTGCCAAAATCTTGTTTTGACCTATCTGTTTTTGGTTATGTGTCGATCCTTTCTAAAATATCTAGCTCAGTTTGTTTTGTGCTCCGTCCGTTCGTCTGGAGTCCTGAAATTGCATTTAGCTATGGATCTGCTAGCTTATGCTCAAAACCTTCATCTTGAGCAGCTACTGATTGTTGTGCAGCCTCTTTTTTTTCTGCGGTTAATTTCTGTTTTTTAATTGCTCCAGGTTTGTGCATGCAAGTGAATTGTACATGCAATTCAGCTTCATGTAAGGATAGGAGGAAGGTTATCTTTTGTAATGTTGTTGCTTGGTTGAGCATTCGACGTGCATACATTGTTGATAGGAATGGCTGTTTCTTTTAGGAAAATAATATCGTAACTGTTTCCCAGTGTATCATTGTGTGCAATTGAAATATTTGTGATTCAGAACTAGCCCATTCAAGTATCACTTTGTTCTCTCTTTTTTTGTGTGGCTGGCATTAGCGTCTATTGAAAACATCTGGACAGCAAAAAGAGAGATTTCTTAAAGGGGATCTTTTCTGAAATGCAGAGAAATTCCATGATAGGTACTTGCCAGTTGCCATAATTTTGTTCCTCTCATTCCAAGTATTATCACTTTACTTTTCTTCTACAATCCTTTCTCCAGCGCCTTATTTGTAAACATTTGAGCATTGCTTGAACCAAAGATGGGTGCGGCAGAGTCTTCTTCCAAGCTCGCTAGCTCTGTCCATGACTTCATCGTCAAGGTCTAAGACTCTTGTCTCCAATTCTTCATCCCTCGATTTCTCTCTGCGCCATCATTTTTCTTATCAAACATGTCCTGGTTTACATGTGAAACTTTGAGAGTGCATTGATTTTATTTAATGGATGCGATTGGATTATGTATGAAGAAGAGAACAAAATTTCAAATTCTTGGTTTTCATTTTAAAGTTATGGTATTTGAAACCTTGAATTCCACAATTAACTTTGCAGGACGCAAGGGGAAATGATGTGGAGCTTAGCAGATACAAGGGGAAGGTTTTGCTTATCGTGAATGTGGCTTCCCGATGGTTTGATTTTTATAATTTCATTAGATGCTTTATCGAGTTTTTCCTTCCTTTTGTGGTGTTCTTCTTCCTGACTTTGGTACCTTTGCAGTGGTCTGACGAATTCTAACTACACCGAGTTGGGATCACTCCATAAGAAATATGGGGACAAAGGTACTTTGCATTTGCATGCGTTTTTCTGTTTCCCTCAAAGTAACAATGGAAAATAAGCATTGCTGTTGTTTTGGAGGCTTCTTAAACAGTTGAGACCTGGACTTGTTAACCGTTATTCCTTGATTAAGCATGCTGCAACGACTTTCAAAACCAAACTAAGATTTTTCTACCTTTCACTTTGGGGTACACATGGTATTTTTCCTGCTAGATGTTTGGGGCTTCCTCATTTTCTTTGTGCTCAATCAAACTATTTCTTGTTTACTTTTATACGGAGTGTAAATTCCTGTGCCCCTTGTGCTTCTGTCGAAATGGATTCTTTCACTTTTCCTCATGCTATTGTGGACGCTCAAACAATTAGAGCTGGCATTTATCTGGGGACAGAGGTTGCTGCTATCCTTTTTCCTCATTATACTTATCATTATTTTTTTTAAGAAAAAAGTTTATACCATTTCAATGTTGGCATAACTTGCTCTCAACAGTAGAGTCAAAAGCTTTGCTTTCTCTGCAAGTTCCATTTATCTTTGCCATTTTGTGCTCTGGTTAGGATTGGAGATACTGGCGTTCCCATGCAATCAGTTTGGTGGACAAGAGCCAGGTACCAACGAGCAGATTGCTGAGTTTGCCTGCACCCGTTTCAAAGCAGAGTATCCTATTTTTGGCAAGGTATATCCAATGAAGCACCTTTCTTGTCTGTGTTAGCGTCGAATCAGATAGGCATTGCTTTTTCGATCTAAATACACCCCGAGTTATCAAGCAGGTTGATGTGAATGGCAGCAATGCTGCCCCGCTGTACAAGTTCCTGAAGTCAGAGAAAGGCGGTCTGTTTGGGGAGCGCATCAAATGGAACTTCACCAAGTTTTTAGCTGATAAAGATGGGCATGTGGTGGCCAGATATGCGCCAACCAGCTCCCCGTTGAGCATTGAGGTGACGGTTTAGCACAAGTTTGCTCTTCCATGTTCATCTTCTGCACGAACACGGTGATTTCACCTGGTTGACGTCGTTTCTGCAGAATGACATCCAGAAGCTTTTGGAGGCCTAGAGCTCCGCTTTTCTTCGCTACTGGTTAATCATCATACCGTCCCGATTTCTGAGTGCCCCCATCCTATTTGTATGCTACCATATGCTACGGTGTTCGCTGCATTTGTTGACGGCGGTATAAACAATTATCACAGCCTCTACATCCAACATGCATTCGCCTTTGGCGTAGGGAGGAGAAAAATGTAATAGCAGACTGCATGACTGGGATTGGAACATCACACAAATACATGGAAGAAGGGGGATCTTCGGATTCGAATAAGCAGGAACACAACTCGCAACATTGAGCGATGCCTAGTGAATTCTATAGCAATTTACTCAAAAAAAACCGAATAAGCTATTTCGAAGTATAGTTTGGGTATTCTTGTGCAAACAGAAAATTCTCGAGAGAGAGAGAGAGAGCTGGAATTATCGACAAATGAGCTAGCCTCTAGATGAGTTGATATCAATGCTGGAACTTCTGGTGTCAAATATCCCGGAGGTCGGCCAGCCTCCTGTTACGGAGGGTGGCGTTAGATTTTGTTGGTTGTGCCCGGAGCTGGGCGACGCTTCTTGCCCGCCGGTGAGCGAGTCGGGGCTGAAGGCTGCCTGCTTCGCTGCTTTCTTCGACTTTGATCTCGACCCTCCCTGGTGAAAGCTCCCCAGCACCACCTGCACAGGCCAAGCCAAAAACTATAAACTCCATTCATGTCTGAACATTTAGAAAAAGCATTTGGCTTTTCTATCAACTTTTAGTTGAACTATATAACATTTTTAAGCTTCAGTAGAGTACTCGAAGAACTAGAGAGAAAGAGATGTTCTTTTTGGTATGGTACCTGCACGGTACTGGCAGCTACCAGTGCTCCGCCCAAAACACCTCCAATCACATTCCTTTCGGGGCTGCAGAGCGTGACACTGAGCCCGCCGCTTTGCTGGCCCTGTGAGCCCTCGGCAAGGTTGTAAGAGCCAGTTAGGCTCAGGATCTCATAGAACCCCTGCCATCATGCACATCATGGAACGAGTTATTATAAGCTGAAAAGCATCTGGCCCCATTTAGAAAGTTCATATGAATTCCACCAAGTTTATATGAAATGCATCGTCCCAGACAAGCCTTTAAGTAGTTTCATTAGTTGCATTGCTTTGTGTTTACCTCGTAGATGGCTGGGTTCCTGTAAGGCTGCGACGTGTGAACCCTTGACATGGGGGAGGTGTCTCCGGGATGGCGGAGGTCGACCCTGGACACGGAACCCATTGCTGAGAGGACGCACACTGCCCGTGATGACTGGTTCGCAAAGGCAATGATCTTCGCGGCGACATCCTGGTGAAATCAATGGTGACACACCGCCGTCAGTATTAACCAAATCGAAGTTGGGTTCTCTTTCTTGAAACACTCAGAGAAGTGTGCATTGCCGGCATACCTCTGAAGGAGATGCCGTGATGATGTGCGGCGTGAAGCTCGTTCCAGCTGAACCAGCGAACGCATTGCCTGTAACATGAAATGGCATACACAGAAATCATGATCAGGCGACAGAATAGAAATCCTTATCTTCAGTTTCTCCCATGGTCTGTTTTATCATTGATTTCTGACCTGACTGACAAAACGTGCTTTTCAGTTGCCTGTTTCGCAGATGGCCAAGTAGGCCGAACATGTTCTGCATCCAGACAATGAGTTGACATTGGTCTGTAGCTGAGTTTGACATGGTTTTTCCAGGTGTTTCAAGTTCAGAAGACAGTAAAGAACACCGCCCTATCTATTGTTTGCAGGCTTTGGGTTATACGGTGGCACAAGGAAAAGGCAGAAAGCAAAGCCTACAAATTCTGAGACCACAGAATGATTCTCCTCTCCAACTGGTTAAAGAAATTAGGTGCGAGCAAGTATTTTCTACAATTTGCCATCACAAAACCTGACATGTTTCTACTTTCTTTGGCTACGAGATATGGCTTACATGTACTACATATCAAACCTAATAAAGGTGAAAAACATCAGAAAAAGTTTCGAACTCGTTTGGAATTATATTTCAGATTCGAAAGGGAAAAAGAAATAAAATCAGAGCAGGGTCCTATACTTACCTAGAGAGGGCGACGTCTGCTGCTTCTTCCCCGTGCCCGGCGGCCGGCCACGGCGCTTCTTCTGCGCCGGGTCCTCCATCCCCTGGCCGCCGAGCATCTCGGCTCCTGACATGGACGAGCCCATCCTCGGCGGCGCGCTGACCAGGTGCTGCTGCTGCGCGGCCGAGGCGGCGGCCTTCATGGTGCCATCGGGCCCGTACTTGCGCGGCCTCCCTCTCTTGCGCTTGACGGGCTCGGCGGGTGGCGGGGCGGGCGGCACGGTGCCTGAGGCGGAGCCGGAGACGGAGCCCATGGCGTTGTTGTGCAGCAATGGCGGCGGCGCGGTGTCCATCTGGAACTGCATGCCGGCGAGGGAGCCCCCGCCGATGGAGTTGAGGATGGCGGTGGCGCTCATGTTCATGTTGGGCATGTTGGGCATGGGGCGGATGACGGAGTGCATCCCGGCCAGCGAGGACGGGCTATGGGCGCCGCCGCCGCTGCCGAGCGCAGCCCTGTGCTGCTGCTGCTGCTGCTGCTGCTGGTAGAATGACTGGAGGTCGGACGGTGAGATGAGTTCCTTGCCATCCATGCATGGAACGAATCCTTTTTTTTCTCTGCTGCTTGCTCTGTTTCTCTCCGATCACGACCGATCGCCGGAAGAAGGCTGCGTCGTCTCCTCCGGTTTCTTCTTCCTCTGGCGGAGGTCCGTGCAGGTGCAGGTGCAGGTGCAGCCGCCGCCTTGCTGGAGATGATGAGTCGTGCAAGGCAGGAGGAGCGCGCGCGGTGCGACGGACATGGGCAGAGGATGGAAGATGGGGAGGAGAGAGAGAAAGGGAAGGAGATGAGACGATAGATCAGATGAAATGATGGGAGAGAGATAAGATGACGCGGTTGGCTCGGCTGGGCTTGGCCTACACGAGCGGAGGGGAAGGGTTTGCGGCGAGGTGGTGACGAGCGAGAGAGGCAGGGCACGAGGGCAATCGATCGGCAATGGCAAGTAGCGAGGCGTTAGCGGCGCTGTGTTTTTCAGGATGGGCGCATCGCCACCCCACCACACCCCGCGCTCGAGCCGATAAGATTTTCCGTGCGCCCGACGAAAAGATAGCGGCGCGGGGCAACGGCGCCCTGATTTCCGCCGTTGTTCGTTGCCCGCCGCCGTCGCGGTCCGTTCAGTCGCCGCCATCCGCGGGCGGTGGCCTGTCGCTGCCCGGCCAGTCGCCGATCCACGCGCCTGTCCTGACCCACGCCACAGTATGCCGACCCACCTGCCAGCGCACTCCTCACCTTCGCTGGGATTGGATTGCAGAGACTTTTCCACCACGGTCGGACTACTCTTTTGGAGAAGCAACAGGGTCGCTGGCGCGCGGGTCCGGGCCCGTGTGTCAGTGACCCATGTAGCGTGGACTCCGTGAGTCAAAACCAATGTTTTAAATAGCGGACTTAGAGGTTTAGCGATATCACTCTAAAACAGCTAATAGCAGAGCTAAATGAGGTTATAGCGGGGTTATAGCGGCTAAGTTGTATATGAACACAAAAAATGGTACCATGCCTCAAATAGCTATAGTGGACCATAGCGGCAGGTATAGCGGGAGATTTAGAATCTTGGTCAAAAATGAAAATAGTTTTAGCAAGTAATAAAGATCTAGGCTCAAAGGTTAAATTGAAGAAAAATATTAGAATTGAAGTTTTTTTTAGAAAAACGGATCCATTTCAAGGTATTTTGGATAATTAGTTGGTGTTTTTCCTTGTACTTTTGAACTATCACTATTTAAGTTATATATACTTTTTCGAAACCCGATGTCCAGAGCTCCACCTCAGCCGGACCAAAGCTGATGTCACACCAAAACTGTTTGGCGGCCACGCAGTGCAGGAAGAGGTGAGCATCGTTCTCCAAAATCCCAGCACATTGTTCACAATTCACTTCTTCTCTTGTGTGGATGTTTTCTGATAAAGATTGGTGGTAGTATTTAGTCGGCCATCGTACAGCAACCACGAAAAGAATTTCACCCTAGTGGGAATGCTTGTCCTTGTTCAGAACATCAACATTCGTTGAATTATGAGATAGAAGAAGAGCTAAATTTTGGCAAGATGCATGGCTGGACGGTAGAGCACCAATTGATATCGCACCGAATCTGTACAAGTGGGTATGGAGGAAGCAACGAATAGTTAGAGAAGATTTGAAAAATTATAGTTGGACGAGAGGGCTTTGGAGAATGACATCAGTGATAGAAATGGCAGAATTTGTGCAGCTTTGGGATCTGGTTTCAGAGATTACGCTGGGAAGCTGAGGACAAGACCAATTGAAGGTGAACTGCATAAGGGGAGTACACAGCGAAATCTGCCTACAATGCATAGTTCAATGGTTCATTCTGCACCTTCATATCAATGGACATTCGGCGCGCTCAAGCAGAGAGGAAGCACGAATTTTTTGCATGGTTGCTAGTACAAAGTAAGCTGCTCACTGCAGAGAAGCTACTAAAGAGAAATTGGCCTTGCAATGAGCAATGTGTCTTATGTGATCAAGCTTTGGAAACCACGGGCGTCCTTTTGCAAAGGAAGTTTGGGGGCACGTACAAACCTGGTTAGGTGACCTGGTAACAATTCTAGACTCCGGCAAAGGAATCGAGGCTTGGTGGAACTCGGAGCTTTAGGAATTGCCACAGACACATAAGAAGGGTGAAGGCTGCCCTCATGATGTACACGGCGTGGAATTTGTGGAAAGAGAGGAACATGAGGATTTTTGAAGGAAAATGTGTTCAACCTCTACAAAGTGCTCAGGTTTATCAAGGATGAGATGGCGCTTCGGGTGCAGGCACCTGGCCGGCACGTGTATCTTAGTTTGTATGATTAGTCTGTCTAGTGTTTATTTTGAGTATGAGATCATTTTAATTTATATAATATTGCATATGTAATTCCGGATATGCTCCTTCTTATATGATATGGCAGCACTCCTGCTAAGTTTTTTCAAAAAAAAAAAAGAATGCTTGTCTTCCAAATCAACGGTGAGGCAGTAGAGCAACCACGAAAAGAAATTCACCGCGGTTCGCTAGATCTTTGCTAATTGGATGATCTTGAATGCTATCCACCGATATATTAATAAACTTGTCGCTTTTAGGCGGTGTCTTTGGGGTTGAGGGTTTCCTGGCCTTCACCCCTGTACTATACCCGAGCAAAAAAAAACATCAATAAACTTAACACTATCGGTACAACACGCGTGAGTCTAATTGCAATGTTGGCTGCAAGGATATGTAAGTACGGCACATGGGTTAGGTCATGGAATGTAGAAAATCATCGCTGCAAAGCTATGCAATTACCTACCAAGGATAAGTAATAAGTGATGGTATGGAGTGTTCAAAAAGAAGGAAAAAAAATCCCCACACTCCAAACAAAGCTTAAAGCTATGTGTCATGCATGCTGAGTGGTGACTGCTGCGGGTAGATTAGTCTTCATCATTCATGCATCAGTACTGTAGCAAATATATAGGTCGTGATAGGGTGATGAGCATGAGCACGATAAGATTATGAAACAATCTCATGTACCGATCGATCAATTCGCCATGCCCTTCAATACGAGCATATGGCCTATCACTTTCGCCCCCCCTCCACAAACCTGCTGCCATTTATTAGCTCACTTAATCCTTTTTTCGATCTGTTGGGTTCCAGCTTTGCACGTACTGGCAGCAGCAACTAGCTCTCGCGGTCTGTGTAGCTAGTGTGTTCCAAAGCTGATACTATTATAGAGAAGGAAGTCGGGTGATGAATTGCAACCTGTTTTTTTTTTACGGTCTGTTTCCCATGCCAATGAGTGCTTGAGATCGAGTACCTGTGGCATTCCGACGGCTAACCAAGTCATCACTCCAATGATGACGCAAGGATGGATTATCTCTCTGGTTGAGCGGTCATGGCAGGCGGCCGGTTCACTGTGCTTGTACGCTGTGATCCATTCCCGTCAGGCCACCACACGTACACACACGACGTCGCAATTGCGACCCATCGATCGATCAGAGGCCACGACGGAGGACGTTATCTCTGCTGCGTCCGATCGATCAGAGGGTTGGCTACTGTGCTACTCCTAGCTAGGACTAGCTAGTCTCATCAACTGCGGCGGCCGGCCATGACATGCCTCTCCCTGTCTGCTGCCAGCAACGTCAAGCAAGAAAAATATCCCGGGCGAGGGCAAGCAAAGAAGATATATTCCCCTCCCAATAATACTATTCCAAGTGGCGTCCCTTTCCGATGAGGTCGCAACCAGCGGCAGATCATCTCGTGCAGGCACCGCACCGCCCGGCCCGGGTACGAGTGGCTGCCGCGCCTTGGCCGCCACTTGCCCAATCATGCTCGCCGCTAGCTCATGGTTGTCATGGCGACGGACGCGGCGGGCGGCGACACCTCGCTCGACATGCCGCAAGTTGTGGCCGGCCGGGTGTGGGGCCTGGCGGGCAGTGGACAGACGGTGGTGGGCGCGGCAGGCGGCGCTGTCGTGGGAAACCTTTAGGCGCAAATGGCTGTCCCGTCCGGCGATCAACATGTTGGTTGTCTAGCTGCTGCTCCATTTCTAGCTGGGATGGGATGGACAGGGAACGAACGCCCTGCGTGCCAAGGAACCAACAGGACCGGCCTGCCCTCGCCCTTGTACTACTGCCTTCTTCTCCATGCATTACGACTTGCAGCCAAATGTTTCAGGAGGATTGTATTTTGCATATTTGCCACTTGCAACCTAGTAGCTCGTAGCACAAACTAGTACAAAGTCCACTGCAGGCCTCCTCCCTGTGTGCTATCTTGTACCGATTGACCGGTACAAGACTGAACAGATGTCCAAAGTCAGACGCTCCAGGAAGATGCAGTACATACTTCCAATTAAAATGTCCACTTTGCTCTTCGTTCACTTTATCCATGGCGCAATATTTAGCCACTTGTTCCAAACTAATTCAACAACTTATGATTTTTTTTTTATGTTTTATTTCTTGCTGTGGAAACTGCATTTGTTAGGTTTAAATTTCAAAACAAAGATAGTATAACAAAGAAACTCATCAAGGGATGATGATGCACACGTAGTCATTCAACACACCACAAATTAAAGAAACAAACGCCCAATCACAAACTGTATCAAAGATTTCTTTTCTCTCCTTTTGTTTTTGTTTAAAGATTTCCATTCCTGTACACTCCAAAAAGACAGCATGCATGATGCACTTTTGCGGGTGCAATTTTCCTACTTTCGTGTTGTTTTGAAATTGCTGAAAATCTCTTTCGTGGCTTTCCGGAAGCTGGGCCTTCTTCTTCCGCGTTGACCGTATATATATATATATAAAAAAAAGCGTGGTCAATTGATTTAATTTTGTGCCTAGCAGAGGCAACAAGCTGGTCTGTTTAGGTGTGATTTGATGATAGCTAGGATGCAGGTAGCGGCGACAAGTGGCAGGCCGGGTCTGCGTCGTCGGGAGGGAACGGCGGTCGGGCTTTGGTTGGGTTTGCTGTCTATCCAGTGGAGCAGGGTGTAGTGTAGCCATGCCATGCAGAAGAGAAAGCTATCGCGTTCCTTGCGAGTGTGTGGAATGGATAAGTGCGGCCACACGCTGACAGGATAAGGCCGCCCGGCCGGAAGATACCAACCAACAGCGACCGCCGCTCCCCTGCTACCCTCCGCGGCTTTGCCAATTTGCTTGCTCCCTCTGCTTCTGTACAAGCGCCTGCAACCTGCATGCACGCTCTCAGGATCATCAGGCTCCCTTCCTTCCCTTTGATCACCTGATGATCATCAATCATCATGATGCCCGATCCGATGCCGATGCGCATCCATCGATCTGCACTCGACCCCGATCTGGGTGCCTGGCTGCGCCGCTCCCTCTCCTCTCCATCGACATCCCACTCTGCTCCGCAACTTGACGGCAACCAAGAAAGCTACGGCTGCGTGCCGCCGGGTTCGCACTTCACTTCAGCAGACTTCAGCGCCGCCGCACTGCATTCACTTCACCGTGCATGGTCGAATCCAATAAAGAATCTGTTTAGGGTTTAGATCGCTGAAATTTCCATTTTTCAATCGGCTCACACTTTCTACTTCTTGAAAGTTCCAGATTTCCTTCTTCCTTTTTATAGAGGAAGGAAAACGAGGTGCACTTTTTTTCTATCCTTATTATTACCCCCCCTAGAGAGAGAAAGAAGAAAAGGCGAGGGGCAAAAAAGTTCAGGCTCATCAAAAAGAAAAGAAAAATGAGGCGCAGGCTGGGCCTGAGCGATCACCGTCACGGCTTGTGCCAGCCCATCAAAAAGAAAAGAAAAATGAGTAGAAGGGAACTGTGTGTTTGCGTGCCAGCCGAGGCCCACGCTGGCCTGTTCCGAGTGTAAGCAAAGGAGGCCCTTCAGGGCCCAACAAGAATGAGTGTAGTAAACAGGGCGAACGATTTTGTGAAGCTGGACTAGGCCACATATCTTGGGCCGCGTACATGGGCTAGATTGGACACATACATGTACGCACACTTATTCTTATAAATACACACGTAGCGCACGAGCACATCCGAGAGATCAAATCAGTATTAAAGATTGACGAAATAACCATAGGTGTCCTGCTAATAGGCATGTCACCTCCACTGATAGAATAGCACCGATTAAATCTTATAACAATCAAACAAAATGTGAGTGTTCTTGCCGAGTCGATTGATTCAAATTCGGGTGGATAGCATCTACCGCAACAAAGCTTAACAGCTGAGTTAGGTTCAATTTGTACATTCGCCTCGTGATCTATGAGAATTCTCGCCGAGTATCATCCGTAGTTTTCTACTTTGTGGGGCCTGGGGCGCATGTGTTCTAGAAGAACACATTCATTCCAAGCACAACAAGGGTTTCAAGAAGAATAAACGTACAGAGAGAATTAAAGGACATATAGAGCGAGCTAGGGGGCGATGTATATCTATCAAGCAAAAGCAAACTAAAGACGAAACGACAAGATATTTGAGCACTGCGTATTCATCAATTAATCGGTTACTATACGTACAGTCGAGTCTGCAGCTGAAACCCTGCATTCCGGTTTGGCTTGTTTGATACAGCTAGCATGCATGTACAGAAAAAAGTGGCAGCCAGACATGAATTGAGGCGTGCAGAGTCTTGTGTACTCGTATCAACTAGTAGACGGCCGGGGGAGCCAACAGCTAGCTTCTCCCTCCCACACCACACAACTTACCCTCTTGTCGCCGCTTGCCTGCTCAATTCTGTCATCTCCACATCATGCGCACCGCTAGCTATTCATACCTACCTGGCTACCTACAGTACAGGTAACTCCGCCTCCAGCTGGTAATTACTGTACTTGCATTGATCACCAATTTAGTTATATGCACTTGATCAAAAGAAAAACAAAGTTGATGTATAGGTAAAAATGGGCATGCAATTCACTACAACCAATCTACCACTCCATATCATGACTGTAGAAAGCTTGCTAACTAACTGGACACTTGTATGAAGTATGCACTTTGATTCTACTACTCTTCTCCACGGTTCCACCACACATAGAATGATTATGTTGTATATAATAAATACATGAAATGATCATCCGCGTGGCACTAGATAGGTAATTTACTTTTGTCTTAGAGCTAGTATCGTACATCCCATCGATCAGAAACTTAACGTGCAGGCAATAAATTAAGCATCATCATATCGATCTGTGCTATATACTGTATGCGTATATACTAGTGTACGTATGACAGTGCGTGTCTGAGGAATAAGTTTGGCATATATTTTGACAAAGGAGAAAGGACACAGAGAAGAGATGGTATCGTCGATCCAAGGAAGACGATGACCATGATGGAGAGGAGAGAAGGGTGCAGGCATATTCAATCCTCGTAAATGCAACCTGTCTGGGCTTTGCATCTTTTACCCTAACTGGCAAAGGGAAAGAAAGAGCTAGCCGGCCCCCCACTAGCTACCACCACTTACCTCTTTCTCTGGACAAATTACTAAATTATATATACTGCACATATTAAACATGCATGCTAGTGAATAATTAATATTAGGTTCAAAAGGCACTTGTTTCATAGTATATTCAGTGACCACTCTTTAATTTACAATATATACTACTTCATGTTGAGTCGTCCTTTATGTTTAATTTTTTCCCTGATTCGTTCAAAATCTCTCTTTATACTACTTCAAAATTGTAGGTCGTGTATGGTCTACATATACATGCATGTTCTGAAAGAGAGAGAGAGAGAGAGAGAGATAGCGAATTTCAGGGGCATATATGCAATGAGTTGCGGGATGCCAAATGAGCGAAAGGGAATAGATGATGATCATCAGTAGCTAGCTAGCCCACCAAGAAAAGGGCCGGGGGAAAAGAAGATGCGAATTGCCAACATGCATGCTGCTTAAGATTTTTCGTGCAAAGTTCATGCAAATAAAACCGATTCTCCACGTTTCTTCCTCCCCCTATCGTTTGCTTTCCGTTTATCACCACACGCACTTCGTTATCATCGGATCCACTAGTGCAAATAAATTAAAGCCCTGTTTGGGAGGAAGGGGCTAAAATTTAGCCCTGGCTAAAACTTTAGCCCTCTCAAATGAAAGGGCTAAACTTTAGCACATTGGGTGTTTGGGAAGAGGGCTAAAGTTTAGCACCTCTTCTGTAAAATGTCCCTTATGCCCCTGCTGTGCTGCCCCTCCTACCATTTCCCTCTCAGCCGGTGTTCAGCAGGGGCTTCTCGGGCGATCGCGGGGCGCAAGCGCCGGCAGCAGCGGCGCCGGCCAGCGCGTCGAGGAGGCGGCGGAACGCGGCGGCAGGGCAGGGCATGAGCCGAGGCGCTCCCCGGGTCGCAGAAGGGCGCCGGCGCCATGGCCAGTGCCGGCATGGCCACCGCCGGATCCGGCTGGAGGAGGCGGGGGTTGGCGCGGAGGCGACGGGGGCGGGCGGGGCCGGCCGGCGGCGGCGGCGGCGGCGGAGGGCGCTGTGCACGTCCGTCCAGCGGGACGACGGCGATGCCAAGAACAAGAAGCGCCGCCCGCACGACGTTCCCGGTGGAGGTGGAGGCGGATTCTTCTCCGCCGTCAAGAGCGCCGCCACTGGCAACAGCAGCAGCAACCGCCGGATCCGGCTGGAGGAGGCGGGGGTTGGCGCGGAGGCGACGGGGGCGGGCGGGGCCGGCCGGAGGCGGGG
>NC_028452.1:464050-520964 GCF_000263155.2 Setaria italica | reverse complement strand
TAAATTTAGCACCCCCTCCCAAACACCCCTTAAGTTTGAACAACAAGGATCGGACCGGGAGCTTGCAAGTTGCAAAGGAAATTGTGTTCTTCCTGCCGGTCCTCCCAAATTTTCCCAAACAAGCAGTTCTCTTCACTCAAGGCTACGGATGCACATATCATGATTCATTTTATAACCAAGCAGAAATGAAGAAGCGAGAGCAGCCCACATGCGAGGAAAATTGCTTCGAATTTCATAATCAATTAGAAATGAAGAACAAGTAGCAGGGCGACAAAACATGCACCAAAACGTTGCAATCAAATTTAAATGAGAAATCACTCTCTCCCCTTTGTCGTCTAATCATATCTGTGTATGATCATACTACTAACCCAGAATGAATACTTACCTCATCACCAGATTAAAGCACCAGTATGCCCTGGATCATACCGGAGATCAACGAGAAGACCATACAGCTTCAATTCAATTGGCGGTCGTCGTCCTTGGTATAATCGAAGGCCTTGCTGACCCCTGCCGGCGGACGGCGGTGAGCAGTGTCTAGTTCTCCAAATTTGAGTCCATGCACATGTATACCTGGCTCGTCGATCGAGGAGGTTCCGGCGGCGGCGCGGAGACCGAGGGAGTACGTGCGGAGGCGCAAGTGGAAAATTCCAAAGGGATTGCACTGATCCTGTCCTCGCGCGCAGCTAGGCCTAGCCACATGCACGTGCTTGCATGCCGGCGAGCGGCTGCGGCGGAAGGTGAGATCAATGCGATCCCTTTGGAGTCCTCCACGAGCTTCCTGGATGAAGAAGAACTGAAGAAGCCTGATAGGCAGGCAGCTAATCACTGACCGAGAATTGTCCATCGATATTGCTGATGGATCGATCATGGCCATACATGCATGCTTTGTGATATATGCAGCATCCATGATGGATTGGTGGTAGCTAGGCCTAGGCTAGGTAGGGGGAGGAGAGGGCAGGGGGTTTATAACGCCATGGATTGGATTGGATTGGATTGGATGGGGAGGGAAGAGGGAGAGGAAGAGCAAGAGGTAGACGAAGGGGATGGAGGCTGGTGCTGCAGCAGGTGAAAGAAGCTACAGGGCAGCTGGGCAGGCAGGAGTTGGGCGATGGCTGTTGCTTTGCAGCAGCTACCTAGCTATAGGCAGGCAGCGCCCCTCTCACGTTTTGGACGTGAGATGGGCCTGGGGGACAGGCCGGGCCCGCCACGGAGATGCTGGTGGCCCGAGCCCCCCGACCGGGGAAATGACGAGGCTGTCCTCGCGTGCCCGATCCAAGCCAACACTGCCCACGATACCATTGCAGCCAAACTGAAGTGGTGTCCTCTCTCTCCTAAATTAAAACGGTTGTACTACATGCTTTGGTATGGCCAATTGCCCATGCATCCAGTCTTCGCCCACAGCGAAATGCCTGTTGTTGGTTAGATCATTATTAGTATTACTGGTAGGTTAATCCAATAATACAAATATATATTTTATTAATTGCTTTGGTATGTTTGTAGCAGCGGATAGCCATGCATGATAAATCCCCTGCTAGTGCTACACTCCAGATCATTATTAGTATTACTGGTAGGTTAATCCAATAATACAAATATATATTTTATTAATTGCTTTGGTATGTTTGTAGCAGCGGATAGCCATGCATGATATTGCTTGCTGCTTGATGTTGATGACTGATGAGTGAGTGAATCAGCAGCACAGCAGGAGGGGATGCACGTACGTGCCGGCACACTGCACTGCATACCTACCTACCTCCACACGGGCCGGCCAGCCCATAATTTCTGGATATCACTCAACCTAGCTACCTGAATATATCCTGCCTGAGGCGGCGCATCGGCTGGAACGAACTTGACATCGATGCATGGATCGCATTGCCCAGCTGCCCGCTCTCTCTTGTTTGAGCACGTACACATTAACTGCGTGCACATGGCCATGGCCGATCGCACGGAGCAAGCAGGACCAGCAGCTGCCCCTGCAGGAACAAGAACCAAGCACTAGCAGTTGCGCCATCGCCGTCCGTCCAAGGCCTCCCTCCAACTCTCCAAGCGCACGCGCGCATGCATGCATGCACCCACCATGCAAATGCTACCCATTCGGCATTCAATCAATCGACTGTTTACTACTCCAGGCCGCCTAATCATGCATCGTTCCATCCATAATACAATGCTAGCTTCCCATCCTAATCATTGGTTATCATTGCATTGCTCAGCTAACTGCATGCATGGCCAACTAATCATAAAAACACCCTCTAGCTAGTTTACATTCACACCATTATATCACTCTTCTGTTTCTGGAGTGCGAGTAACAGCAACGGCTTGTGAATGGTTAATTAGGATCTTTTTAAGGGGAAATGTCACGGTTGTTTGGCATTTGCATTTCCCAGTTTTTTAGAGCAAATAAATCGTCGCTGTCTCTGGGTAATAATAAAGGACCTCTTTTTCTAAAAAAAATATGCCCGGGGGAGGGCACCTTGGTCATTTCAGGTCTGCTGACACGACATATATGGGGTATATATTCCTAAAAAAAACATATATGGGGTATGCAGCATGCTTGTCCAAAGAAAAAGAGATGGGAAAGCATGCAAATGGTGTATGTGGGAGGGTTGCTGTCTCCACGAATTCAATCGGATTTCCCTCCGCCCGTGCTACAACAGCCTATACACAACAAGAGAGAGAGAGAGAGAGAGAGAGAGAGAGAGAGAGAGAGAGAGAGAGAGAGAGAGAGAGAGAGAGAGGACAACAACAAGCTGCCTGCGCACAGCCACAGAATGAAAACAACGTATGCTCTTCAACCATGCATTTCTGTTTCATCATCGCAAAAGAAAAGAAAAGAAAAGGCACTGCACGCGGAGGTAGATATTTGGGAGCAGACTAACGGTGGCAAGCGTACGACCACGGGGACGAGCTCTCACCTTTGTTCCATCGGCAGCAGATGACATGCATCTTTCCTGTAGCTCCAATTTCCGACGTCAGCTACCTGTTGTACTACGTACGATGGACGGCCGCAGGCACTCAGCATCGTCATCCACTAATGATTCCTTCTTGCTGCCACCTGCACAGCCAATATTACCCAACCAACGATCGTTAATTGGAGCGATCTATTGCATTTCACACACAGGAATTATATTGAAATTCTCTGAAAGAGTCTGAAGCTAAGACCACTGATCATATCGATCGATGATGTGGTGGTGGTAGTTGTAACCTCCTCCCTAAAACGTCCAATTTGAACGGCCGTGATCTCGATATATCTTGTGGATTATTCACCTTCACATCAGTCATTAGCTGCAAAACAAGAGGTGAGAAAGGTGGCACGAAATGAATCTGTGTGGTCCGTCCACTGTCAACCGGGCATGTCGGCTTGCGCAATGGCGAGTTGCCTGTTGGGGATCTGGATCTGGATTGTAAACGTCGCCCTTGCACGCCGCTTTAGAGAATTCAACCATCACAGTGATAATCAAAATGATCTTCACCTCGCTCAAAGCTAACACTCTCATTTCCTTTTCTTACCTTCGTCACCTCGCCTGCGAGGGTGCGGGGAAATTATTTTGATCGTGTCCGCAAGTTCTCGCGCTGGAGGGAGCGAAGCGAAGGTATTCGGCAAACTTGGCGGGGCGAGGCGAAGGTCATGAGCACATTCAATGTCCGAAATTCAAGGCCCATTCAAGATCACTTGGGCGAAGGTGTGGAAGATTAGGGTCACGTTGTGAACGTGACCCTGGTGGCATGAATAGCGTGACTCAATTAGGGTGTACAAATCGAATTAGAACTCTTTCTTTACCAAAATGTACGGTATATTCTTAGAATGTAGTGGTTGAGTGAGGGCAAATTCAATATGTAAAAGTCAGTTGGCCTCCCTAGAAAAGGGGAGGTACCCCCACTGTACAAGGGTTCACATTTTTGGATAAATACAAGCCTTAAGAGTTTTGTTTTCCATTGTGTATGCTTTCTTTAAGTGTTCGGTGAAGAGCTCGCTCCAAACCAACATTTTGGCGCCCACCGTGTGTGCTCAAGAAGAAATTCACGATGGCTCCTGCCAGGAAGAAGAGAATGACAACAAATTCAAGCAAATCAATCCCGAGTGAAGAAGCGAACCCTAGAGACCCAAATGCAAGCATAAATCAAGAAGTCCAAAGGGAAAATGGTGAGAATCACCCACAACAAGAGATTACTACAGACTAGCAACAAACAAGAGCTCCTGTTAACTTGACTGCGCATGAAATTGAAATAGCCAAGCTCAAGCAAGAAGCGGAGGAGTTGAACCAAGCAAGGCAAAGATTAATAGATCAAGCAGCAGCACGGAAAAGAGCAGCGCAGGCCGCTAAAGAGGTGTAGCTAGCAAGAGAAGAAATCAAGAGATTGCAAGTGGAATTAGAACAACTCAAAGAAAAGCAAGTTCATCAGCAAAACACCTCCGCTCCTCCCAATCAAGAGAGGCAAGCCCATCATCAAAACACCTTCGCTCAATCCAATCAAGAAAGGCAATTCAATCAGTTGAGCATCTTCGCAAACACAAAGACAGGGTTTGGGGAAGGAATCATGACTAATCAGTTTGAGTCAGGTCCTTTATCGCAAGAAGTGAGAGTCTTGCATACCAAAACATGGGATCGAAAGTCGCCATTGTCACAAGACCTCCAACTAACCCCTTGGCCTCAAATTTACTGGCCAAGACCCTTTTCAAAGTAGTCAGGACACTCTGATCCAAGGCAATTCTTGATGAGTTATGAGGCTGCAATACTATCAGTCGGAAGTGATGAATCAGTTCTTGCAAAGTCTTTTATCATTGCAGCAGAAGATGCAACCTCTATGTGGTATTCTTTGTTGAACCCAAGGGTAATTCATTCATGGGAAGATTTGAAGCTAAGGATACTGGCAAATTTCAAGGATTTTCATAGGCCAGAACTGATGGAAAATGATCTATTTTGTTGCAAGCGGAAAGATAAGGAGCCATTGCAAGGCTATTTCAGAAGATTTGTGCACTTGAGAGCACAAGATCCGAATGTGTTGGATTCAGTAGCTATCAGAGCAGCCATCATTGGCCTAAAGACAGGGCAATGTCGATTCCATCTCATGCGAGAAACGCCAAAGACAATCCAAGCGTTGTTTGAAGAATTTGAGAAATATTGCAGATCCAATAATGACTACCACATGTGCATGGAGGAGCAATCTCAACAAAAGCAGGCTGCAAAACAAAACTCTAGCAACAACAGGGGCTGGGTCAATCCTAGAAGTAATCCAACCCAACCAACAAGAACAGTATTTGGTGTCAAGGGAATTAATCAGTCAGAACAGACGAAGTAGAATTCTGCTAACATAAACAACCAATTTGCAAACAATTCAAACACTCAGTCCCAGGGAGGATTCAGAGGTGGAAGAGGTGGAGGAAGAGGAAGAGGCCGAGGTAGAGGTCAACCTCCTCAGCAGAGAAGGAAATTTTATTGCATTTTTCATGGGGAAAATTTTGATCATGGCTCCACATATTGCCTGAACAAGAAAAGGATGGATGCAATACTCGAGGAAGAGAAGAAACAAAAGGAGAGAATGAACCTAGTTAACCACACGTCTACATCTTGGATTTGCAACCTTATTGCCCGATCTACTCAGAAGTAAATTCAAGCACAGTTCATGCTTCTACACTTGCAAGCTCAACATCCACACCAACTTTCAACTATCAGCCAGCCCCTGCATTCAATTACCAACCAACACAAGCTTGCAATTATTAGTTAACTCCCACTTTCAATCACCAACCAATTTGGCAATCTTAGACTTTCCAAGCTCAGAATGTAGAAAGAAGAGCTCTGCATGAACGCCCTAGAATCCCACAGCCACCACCATATTTCAAAGCATCAGCACCTCTGCAGCCAGCGAAGGTGGAAGGGCAATTAGGCAAATAAGATGCATTGTCGACAATCGGGATGATTATGCCAATAATCGGAGGACTAGCCTTGGAATTCGAAAGTAAGAAACAAAGAAACAATTACTTTAGAGAGGTAGGCAACATATTTGTGGAATACAAAGTGAAGGAAACCAAATGGTCTCATGTCCCAATCACCTTCACGGATGATGACATGCAGTTGAAAAGCTATCCTCACAACGACACCATGGTAATCAATGCAAACATTGCAAATTGGGCAATTGGAAAAATCTTGGTAGGCAACGGCTCTTCCACGGACATCATGTTTGCCAGCACCTTCGACAAGATGGAGTTAAACATGAATCTGTTGCAACCCCCAGGCACGCCACTGTACGGTTTCGAAGGAAAAGTAATACATGCATTAGGAAAATTTTTCTTACCAGTCTCATTCGGAACAGTTCAAAATGTAAGAATAGAGTATATATCATTTGATGTGATTATCCATATTTCAGAATTTTTGGCAGAGGATTTTTGAACAAATTTGAAGCTGCAACTCATCAGGTCTATCCATGTATGAAGATGCATGCGTTGCATGGTGTTATCACCATTTTTGGAGATCAAGGTGATGGAAGAAACTTAGAAAGGGGGAGAACTCCATGTCAAAGAAATGTGAATGCACTTGAGGTAGAGAATCAAGTAAAGAAGGTTATAAAAAAGCCCAAACGAGACAAAGAGAAAGTAAACATCGAGGAAAATTGTGACACAAAAAGGGTGTTATTGGATGACATGGTCTTTGGCCAGGAAGTAATCATCGGGACTGATCTTGATCCTGAGGAGGAAGAGAAATTGGTTGAATTTCTTCACAAGAACAAAGATGTATTTGCATGGTCCGCAAATGACCTGGCGAGGGTCAACAGATTTATTATTGAACAGAAGCTAAGAATCGAAAAGGCAATAAGACCAAAGAGGCAGAACCTGAGAAAGATGTCAGATGACAAGGTAGCAGCAATTAAATCTGAAGTCCAGAGATTGCTCGATGCGAAGATCATCAGAGAGGTTGAGTATCCCTCTGGATCCGGATTGTAAACGTCACCCTCGCACGCTGCTTTAGAGAACTGGACCATCACAATGATAATCGAAATGATCTTCACCCTCGCTCAAAGCTAACACCCTCGTTTCCTGTTCTTACCTTCGTCACCTCGCCTGCGAGGGTGCGGGGAAATTGTTTTGATCGTGTCCACAGGTTCTCGCGCTGGAGGGCGCGAAGCGAAGGTATTCGGCAAACTTGGCGGAGAGAGGCGAAGGTCGTGAGCACATTCGATGTTCGAAATCCAAGGCCCATTCAAGATCACTTGGGCGAAGGTGTGGAGGATTAGGGTCACATTGTGAACATGACCCTGGTGGCATGAATAGCGTGACTCGGTTAGGGTGTACAAATCGGATTAGGACTTTCTTTACCAAAATCTACAGCATATTCTTGGAATGTAGTAGTTGAGTGAGGACAAATTTGGTATGTAAAAGTCGGTTGGCTTCCCTATAAAAGGAGGTACCCCCACTGTACAAGAGTTCATATTTTTGAAGAAATAGAAGCTTTTAAGAGTTTTGTTTTACGTTTGTACGTGCTTTCTTTAAGTGTTCGGTGAAGAGCTTGCTCTAAACCAACATTGCCAACCTACCGAATTCACCCAGGCCAGGAGAATCCTTTCCTCCCAACGCCTTTGTTTGTCACTGCACCCTTGTCGTCGATTATATTCACACCACCACTATATTCTTCAATTCTGACGGCTATAATATCAGAGTGGTTGTTAACAACTTGCATTGCCCAAGGATTTCCACATCACCTTGTCTACACCATTTCAGTGCGAATTCATATCTGTTTGCTCAAAACCGTCCTGGTGCATGCAATTGCAATGCAACTTTCTAGAGAGGGGCAGCTAGCTAGCTAAATCCAGGTGATCTATCGCCTACCCATCTAACCGCAAGACATGTTAAATTTATGCAACAACATCGCCATCTGCTGACTACTCCTGCCACTATGTACAGGCTGAAAGGGAAAAGACTGTGTGGAGGCTTATGAAACGAGCAACTTGTAAAACTTTACTCTCGGAAAAGAATATCTCCACTAGGGAAAACAAGGGATTACTGCAAGAGAAAAAGTGGAGGAATTGTGCTGCTGCTTCCTCTAAGAACTCGTGTTTCTAAGATTAATTTTGAAAACTCTTAATTTTATATACACACCATTTGAAGATCCTCCATTGAAAGCAATTAAATTCCTATATGATTCTAGTGACAACCTATAAAATCAGGGAGGAGCTTAAGGTGAAACATGGATTAGTTTCGTCACACAGAAACAAGTCTTGTGAATTTGATGTTTCATTAATTTTGAAAACTCTTAATTTATATATACACCATTTGAAGTACGCAAGTGCGATGCTTCCAGGTCTTCGGCGTAGCTGGATTGCTGCGTATACATACCCACACGGGCGTATGGATAGACGGATGTGTGTGTGCACCTCTGGGGGCCCACGTGGCACCACAAGAAGCCCCCAAGACAATGGTCATGTGAAGTGTCTGAGCCGCGGAGAGGCCGACCTGGCCCCCACACGGAAGTAAAAAGTCCGGCCTGGCCCACAGCAACAGAAACAGGCCCACATGCTGTGAGCGATGCGTCCTCCTGCCCCCCTGCTGTGTCTCACGCGGGCCTCACCGACGGGTCCACTTGTTCTCTCTAGTCCTTCGCGCCATCATGCTGTCCTCTTCTTCACCCTCTTTTACAGCACTGCTCTAAACTATCATATAGGAGTAGAAAAATTAGAAAAGAATACAGTAACAAATAACCAAGGAGCACGACCAGCTCCATGGAGAAAGATTATTAAATCTACATGTATTTACAAAAATCGATTTGATTTCTGAATTTTTGCCAACCCCTCAGAAGTGAGGAAGAAACCAAACAGTAAAGTCCTGGGTGCTCTTAACTAGCTTCTGTGTTAAAATCCTCCCGAAGAAAAATGCTTCAGCAAGAAGACGGTGAGGGGACAGGGGAGAGCGAGAAAAAGAAGGAAGCAACATGTCCAGGGAAACTCAAGATTCGTGCAGCTTCTCGTGTGATATGTATGGTAGATACACAGCAGCCTAATGATTCGTGTATTGTAGCATGATGATGCTCGAATCTACTTCCCTTTCTCTTTCTTTACCATGTAAGTTGCAATGATCCGAGGACATGAGTGTGCCACTGCCACAGAAGAAAATGTCCTTGCCATTCAATTGGCTGTTGAGTGTTCTCACTTCTCAAACTACTTCAGGGTTATAAAGAGTGTGAAACCCCTCCAGAATTAGCAAGAAAACAACCTTATATAGGTCCCATAAAAATAAACAGGTCATGTGACTTTGCGAAATTTTAGGAGATGATTAAAGTTGAATTAGCAATGTGCTTAGCTTTTCTAGACAAGCATTCATATCTGCATAATCAAGAGTAAAATTGATCTGACAATGAAGCAATAGAGTGTAGACAGCTCATGTGATCTGGACAGATCACTTGCCTTAAGAAAGACAGGATTGAGGCAATCAAATCCAAAACTTCTAGAACCCCATTCCAGAAATTTTCTTTTCTCCTTTCCCGTTTGCCAACTTTTGATCCCAAGATAGTACCTCCTTTCAATTCCCGCGTTGCTACCAAAAGATGAGGCAAACTTTTGATGCCCTTGCTTTTCTTACGCTTTGAACCGAGTAAGAGAAAACAACCTTCCGTGCTAGAAAGTTGCCATAGCATAGACCAGCAAAACAGTGACATGATTCTACTTTTGAAAGGACAAGTTCACTGGTGGAAATACTCCACTTTATCACCAATTAGATCACCGTGGCCAGGGGAAATGCAAAGTTCTTGGAAGTCACTACCACTTTGTGCGGAGCGCACTTGTTGCGAAATAGATCCTCATAGGGGGGCGCAGAAACAGCAGTTAGTCAAGGCAGATAGATATTGCTGCCTGCCGATGAAAAGCATCTTTCAACCGTTCCTCCGAGTGATGGCACAATTGAAAAGCTGAAAGGAGAGGAAAGGGCCAAGATAAGATATTTTACTTGGATCATAACGTAAAGTAATTATTGACTTTGGTCATAATTAACCCGTGCAAAACTTACATAATAAAACTACTTAGATTTGCCCAGTCAAAACACTTTATCTGCTTTAACTTTTCTCCATATGTAAAAGTTCAGTGTGTCTTGTGCTGATTGCTTTTATTTTGGCAATTTCCATTCGGCTGCTTTCAGCAGAGCATGTATTCATTTTGACCTCAATTGGAACCCCCATTTTTTTTTATAAAAAAAAACATATGCCTGAAGCTGGCTGAACCATGAGGACAGACACCGATCTGCGTATAGTAAAAGGGAGTACATTTCTCCTTCTGAGAGAACAATATTTCACCGTGGGGGAAAGTGGACTGGCTATCCCTCCAATTACTGCAAAGACAGCTAGGCAAGCGTTGAGAGCTGCCTGCAAGAACTTTGGTGATGCAAGGTCGCTGTTTAACAGCGTCATGTTGCTTTCCAGGCTTCAAGAATGTACAAAGAAGTGGAGACAGGCATGCGTGGTGGGATTTGGACATGTAAAAGGACACTGAGGACGATTGAATTGTCGGGCATTCGATGAAGGGCAACAGGTCGATCCAGGAACAGATTCCTGCATTTTTCCTGTGTTTTTCTTGCCTTCTTTTTAAAAAATTTACGAATCCAGCAGGGTGTTTGTTCTGGGATGGGAATGGTGAATAGCTGATGCCAAACTAGCTACAGAGCTAGCTGGTAGCTCTTGAGGCATCCAAGAAAGCACTTGGATTATGAAACTATTGCGAGTGACTTTACGAGCACAAAAGGTAAAGATGCGGTAAAGCTGACCTCCACATGGTTTAGTGGCATATATCAGCAGTGGTCAGCATTCTGTCATGTGCACAGAAGAAAACCTAAGCAAGCAGGAGCAGCGCGTCAGTGCATCCAATGTGGAGCATTCAGGAATGAAAATTATATATAAGATGTATGCATGAGTCCACAGAGTAGCGCTAAAAGGGGTCTTTTACCGTAGGTACTTTCATCTAACCCTTGAAGAACCGAGCTAGGCTGGTAACCAGGCGAGGTGAACTGTGAATTCTGATGTCGAGGAAGATGAGAAGAAAAAAAAGGCGATTCCAGTCGAGATCATCCAGCCCCCCGGATGCTGTGCAATTTATACTCTGGAAAAGGATGCTGCTCGCCACTTGAAAGACAGTGGATTAGATTTATTTGGCATCTCCAGTCCACGGTGAGGAAGCAGCAGTGTGGTGTGTGGAGCTTGGATGATGACGGGGTGATGCCCACGGCACGGACACTGTGCTGGCATAGTGGAGGACATGAAGCCCGGCACGCCAACCAGAAAGATACAGTCATGTCAGGTAACACGAAATTAATTGGTCCTAAAGCATTGAGATGCTGGAATCCGAGTGGCCATCCCACTGTAGAGGCACAGCTGCACGGACAAAGGTGAAAAGAGGTTAAAGCTGTTTGACGACGGGAATGGATGAAATATCAACGGGGCAGTGAGTGGCAGCGCAATTATGGGACGGAATGGAACTCACCGGAACAGCACGGGCAGACTGGCAGGGCGCATAGCGCCACCCAAGACATGGTGGCTGATTGGCACTGCCACCGGCCGGCGTTTCGTCGAACACTTGGCGTGCGTGTCTGCCGCGTGCTATAAGCATTAGCATGCCGCACACACCAGGCAGCTTGGCGCGGTCGAGTCGAGGCACCCACAATGCGACTCGTGGCCGGGGTTCTTCTTCGCAACAACAACAACAGTGGTAGACCCATGGCCATGGGCAAGCGCCAATGCGCCATTGCTGTGGTGGGTGGTAGACCCTGCGCGCCTGCAACTGGCTTACTGGCAGGAGGGGAGGATGAACTGCACCTGCAACCGCGCGGTTGATGGGGCGGAGACGAAACGAGTGGAAGTGGGCTGCAGATTTCGCGTTTTGACGTACCCTTGGGCTTCGATTGCGGGGCTCATTAAGTGGGCCTTAGGTGCGGCGTTACCACCCAATAATAATAAGGAAATGAATGTTGCTGCTGTACCAGCAGCACGGGCTTTCTCATCTCTGTAATTGGGCTCGTGGGCTTGTGGACAACTTGCCGCTCCCCACTTTTGCTTTGCTTTATTATTACTTTTGTTACCTTCTTCAGTCTAGAGGGAGTTCTCGAGAGAGGTGGTTTAGCTACCTTCTGTCAAACTGAATGTAAAGCTAGATCAGTTGGACTTTATCCATGTAAGCTAGTACCAGCAGCAGAATCTCAAATGCTTTCTGATGAAAAGGTTTACTGTACCCAACTTTTTGGTAAAAGAAAAGGAAAAAAGACAGAGAGAAGAAGAATGCATGTCGTTCCATGTTGGATGCAATGCAGTGGTGATGGTGTGACGAGAAGGATTCGATGGTCTGAAAAGCAGCCGACACGGGTAGGAGTGCAGGGGAAGAGCAAGCGCGGGATACAAAAGCGTCAGGCGCAGGGAATCCTCGTTCTCCGGACGTGCGAGTGAGTAATGGCGAGTCCACGAACACGCGTCATGTCCAGGGTCAACTCATCGTCGTCCTTCAACTAACCTCTCTCTCCGGGCAGGGGGCAGCGGCGGCCGGCAGAGGATAACGCCGCATCATCGTCATCCCTAAATTAAATTCAGGGTCGGCGGAGGAGGTGAGGTGACAGCCCCCACCCCCACGTTTGCTATCTGCTGCCTGCCTAGTGTATCATTATTATCACCTCTTTCTTGATTTGACAGCAGGCTAATTTTTAATTTGCTGCTCCTATGCAAACTCACAGATATACGTGCAAGAGATAAAGCAGCTAGCTAGGTACAATGCTGCAATTAGCTGTCTGTAACCTTGGCAGGCTGATGTGACCATATGATAGAGCATTAGAGCTGATGGGGGCATGATGATTGATTGGTGGCCTCTTTGCAATTGTTTAGCAAACCACTAGACTGCTAGAACAGCAGCAGGAGGAAGAAGAATACAACAAAGCAGCAGATAGATCAGATGTAGCCATGATTTGTTGGCGTCCAGCTTGGATTGCGCTCCCGTCTCGCGCCCCCAGGGACAGGGATAATAATCTAGGCTGAACAGCCGTGTCAACGACGATGACAACAAATCAGCCGCCAAAACAAACTAATATTAGTTAGGATACACAGGCAGCCAGGGGAGTACAGGTCAATCCACCACCTTCCCCTCGGAGCTGGGGCTCACACTGCATGCCGCGGCCGCCAGCTCGCACACAAACCAAATCCCGCAACAAATCACCGACCTCCTGCTGTCAGCTGGAGCTGGCAATGGCATCCATCAGCCGACGGAGACGAAGGAACCGGCGGCCAGTTCAATTCAGACACCACACAGCTGAGCTGCACACACAGGCGTATCGTATCGTATCGTACCGTACCGTATCTATGAGCTTGCTGCTGCTCGGTCCCTCCCGTTCCCGTCGTGCAGGCCTCTCTCTCTCTCTCTCTGTGTGTGTGTGTGTGTGTATCTCCCCGTCACTTTCCCTCTTACCGGACACCACCACTAGCTGTAATAATTAATCCCGTGTGAATGTGCGTGTGAAGCCTTTTCTATCTGGGCCTGCCATTCGTTCTTGGATGTTAGGCAGGACGTGTGAATGCTGCTGATCTGGTTCTTCGTTCGCCTCCACATTCAGCGGCAACGGTCCACGGAGGCGGAGGGTGGGGTAAATTTTGTCGCCGTAGCCTAGGTCCGCTTTTGACGGGCATGCACGGATCTCTTGATTACATTGTTGTTTTGTTTATCCTCTCCTCAGCGACCGGGTCAGTCACCTTTCTCGCAGCATCACTTTCAGTGCTAGTATGTAGTATACCAGGCAGCTGCAGCTGCTGGTCGTCGATCAAAAGCAGCACTTTCAGCACTAGTAGCCCATGATGCACCAGTGCGGTGCGTGTCATGCTGCCGTCGGCTTGGGCACCAGCAAACCGTGGGAGCTAGTACGTGCAGCAAGCAAGATGACCAAAACGGTTAGGCTCAGCTAGCTGGTGTGCGCAACCCAAAGTGAAACTAGTGAAAGCAGTTCATACGCTCTGAATGCTAATATAGACCTAGTAACGAAGCCATGGTTCATGCTGTCTCAATGTCAAACTCAACCCTGTTGTCTGTTGACTTTATGTGCGAAAAGGTCAGCCGATGCTGGCTGCTGCAAACACACTGGAGTCCGTCCTACTGTCGCAGCGAATTATTTTGTTTCATTTGGAACATGGTCAAACAACACATGAGTGTCAAGTACTATTCAAATGGAATGGAACCAAGGAAAAGGCCGCAGCCGCCGGTTGCTCGCCGGAACGCAAGCGTGCGTCGCTGATTTCCACGCAGATTTTTCTTTTCTTTCCCTTGGAAACCTGGTCTGGTCCCCGCATCTTTTTTTGAGCTGGAGCCACGCATCTTCTGAAAGAAAAGGGGATGAAAAAAAGAAGGGCGGGGGGGACAGAAAGCGTCGGTTCAATTTGGCTGGCAGCGCGAGCGCACGAGCTCGAATTCAGTCGTGTCCACCTCCAAAGTCGTTGAAATGGTTGGACGCTTTCCGCGAGCCAAGACGGCGAGCAAAACAACCACCACGTCGCCCGCCGTGCCGCCACCGCCGCGCCGGAGCACGCGACCCGTCGTCGCTCATGCGGGGCCACCGCCCGGAAGCGAGGGAGAACCGCCCGGGACCGAGCGGAAACGCACCCGTGGAACCCGTCGCGGTTGCCTTTGGCTTGGCTTCCCGACCACGTCGCCAACTTGCCGTTGCTTCTTCATCTGATGCTGCTCTATGCCTCTATCTAACAGTAACAAAAAATAAAAATACAAATTACCGTTTGATTTGATGCGATTAATATAATTAATAAAACAGTAAACTGGTAGTAATCCCGCACTGCCCCCAAGTACAGGCATGTCGGTATATATAAATAAATAAACCACGAAATATTCCCGGCGAAATAAACCCCTCACCGCCACCCCCATTAACAAACAGTAGCACGAGTATTAAGTTAGTAGCCAAGAAATAATACTCCTCCTCCTCTTACTCGAACCAGACCAGCAGCGCTCTCCCCTCTCCTCTCTCCTCCTCGCTCAGGCGGACGCACCGCAAACCCAACTCCTCCTACTCCTCGCGGAGGAGGAGACGAGGAGAGATCCCCTCCCGCCCCGCCCCTTCCCATCCAATCCACTCCGGTCGCCGTCTCCCTCCTTCGCGCTGCGCCCGCCGCTTCGCTTTACTTCGCTTTGCTTGGCGCAGGTGAGGCCGGTTGCTTCGCCTTCGATTCGTTCCTCTCCCGTGCTCAGATCCGACCGCGCTTTGAATTCCGCTCCTGACCTCCCAGGTTGCTGCTCTGTTTGCACCCGTGCAGGTTGCCTTCGGATTCCCCCCCCCCCCCCCCCTCTCTCTTCCTCCTCCTCCGTCTCCGGGTTCGGTTGGATCGAAATGGGCGCCTGGGTGTCCAAGGGCACCTGGTGCTGCCGCAAGCAGCACAACGGGATAACCAACGAGAGCACCGATGCTGGTGGGGGATGCTTCCCCTTGCTTCCCATGTCTCTCATCGCTGCTATGCTTTGCTATTTTTGGCGGCTGGTTTTCCCTCTCTCGAGCTATTTTTAATCCTTTGGCGCTTGCTATTTATTTTTGTTATATCTATTCCCCCCGAGATTGTCCGCAGGAGTAGGATTTTTGTGTGTTTGGATTCGCGTATGGTTGCCGCATCCGCATTTCGAGGGTTGCTAGATTGAGTACACTGCTTACTGATTTTGTGGATTCTACACATTCATTTCCATCCACTTCGATTGCTGATATCTGCTGCTACCCGAGCACACTCACTACTCTTGGGAGGTTTTTTGGATGATGAACTGTTTCTGATTTCGGTGCTCTTTCATACCTAGTGATTACGGCTGCCTGGAAATAGGTTTTTGTTAGGTCCGCGGATTAGCTTTTCAACCATGGAATTCGGAGTAATCTGAGCGGAGCACCTTTTCTCTTCCCTTCATAGTGACGGAGGAACAGGGGGAGGCGTACGAGCTGCCCGCGTTCCAGGAGTTCACCTTCGAGCAGCTACGCCTGGCTACGTCGGGGTTTGCAGTGGAGAACATCGTGTCTGAGCACGGCGAGAAGGCGCCCAATGTGGTATACAAGGGGAAGCTCGATGCCCAGCGCCGGATCGCCGTCAAGCGCTTCAACCGCTCTGCCTGGCCTGACCCGCGCCAGTTCCTGGTATCTCCTCGCTGCCTTCACTTTTACCCTTTCTAATTGTATGCATTTGGTGGGTGAAATTGATAGTTCGTTACCTGCTTGGTTATTGTGGGGGTGGTAGATTCTTTGCAACTTTTTGATTCACACACCTAAGCCTTCGAGTGCCTCTTATCATGGAGGTTGTTGATTTGTACCTGTTCCATAGATGAATGATGTGTATGCTTGTTATTTACCTATATTTCGCTTTTGGATGGAATGGATCGTGATGGCTTGCAAATGGAATGGTGGCACCTACCAACTGTTTGCCTAACATTTTTTCTTTTGTTCTGTTTGATCATTAGATTCCATTTCTAAACTAATGTTACCCGTGTGAGACAGCAATCATATCAGCTGCTATCACTCCCATCATTTTGTCCATCGCTAGACATTGCTTTTCGTCCCCTTCCTTTTCAGATTGAACTGGTTAATGTGAGCTCACAGCATATATCTAGAAATAGAATGCATGCTGTCATCTCAAATATTGATATTGTGCCAAGGGGACTTTATAGGTTTATCTCTGTAGTCAATTGGCATTTTTACCCGTCTGAATGGTGTCGCTTTAATAGTGGACAGCAACTTTGTCAACACTTTTTTGTATTTTTGATTCTACCATGTCTACTTGTACTAGTCCTTTATGTGCCTTTCAAATCGTTATGCTCATCCCACAAGATATTTTGTCATTTAAGGTTCTGTTAGTCCATTCTAATTTTGGTTTGTGTCACAATTCACATGTAATAGTGTAATACATAGAGGAAAGCATCCTCTTTATTGTTGCGGAGTTATGGATTCTGTTTGCTTTACCAATAACAGCGGATTTTCTGTGACATGCCTGACCTGACCTTTGGGGAAATATCTATTCTTCAGGAAGAAGCTAGATCAGTTGGCCAGCTCCGGAGCAAAAGATTGGCAAATTTACTTGGTTGTTGCTGTGAAGGTGATGAGAGGTTGCTTGTTGCAGAGTACATGCCCAACGACACACTAGCCAAACATCTTTTCCATTGTGAGTCCTTTAAACATTCTGACGTTTAAATTATGTTTAGCATTAGAAAACAATTATCTCTTATACTGAATTTCCCGTTTCTGCACTTGATCTTTTACTGAATTTTCTCTTTGAACTTCTAATAGGACCAAGGCATCTAGAGGGATTCCCTTATTTATTTATTTACTAAACTGTCACTTCATTCTTGGCCATGCATTGTTTTTAATGCCTGATGAGACTGACTGTAATTACCCCCCACGTTATTCTGTGCATTCCGCAGGGGAGTCACAAGCAATGAAATGGCCAATGAGATTAAGGGTTGTTCTCTATCTTGCTGAAGCTTTAGAATATTGCACCAGCAGGGGTCGTGCTCTCTACCATGATCTCAACGCCTATAGAGTTCTGTTTGATGATGTGAGTATCATATGATTTATTTTTTTTAACATGGTCAGCAGTGTGTTCTGTAACATAGTTATGTTGTTTACATGCTGCAGGACTGTAATCCTAGACTTTCCTGTTTTGGTCTCATGAAGAACAGTCGGGATGGAAAAAGTTACAGTACCAATTTGGCATTTACACCTCCAGAATACATGAGGACTGGTGGGTCTCTTCTTACTTCTTAATGACCTATACCTAGTTCTGTTTAATAGCCAATTAATGTAAGTTCAATAACTAATGCTGTGTTTCTGAGAAACTACATTATATTAATCATGTCTTCATGTACTGTGAGATATCGAGATCAAACAATTTTTTCTGTGGAACACTTGAAGCAAATTTTTATGTAGTAGAAGCGAAGCTACCTTTGTGAAGCTAGTTGGCTCTGCCATTCAGTGGAGCATCCCAGTACAATGCAAGTGTATTTTATGTTATAATTTAGAACTATTTTGTGCCAGCCCTACAATTGGGCAAAACATCCTGCGCACTGATGGTTTGATCTGCGAAGTAGGACCTACTTGATACTAATGATGATGTGAATTTCAACTGGCCATTTATGCATGCTAATTCATATTTTTATCATCTGTCCTTTGCAAAGGCCTTATGTTTAGCTTCAAATTTATACAAAGCTTGAACTGATTGAAATCTACATACCATCTACTTTATGTTTCTTGTACAAGATGATCAAATTATCTTTGTTAACTTTGTATAAGCCTCAAATCATTAACATCTTACTCCTGCATATTTGTCCTTTTGTTTTACTTGCAGGACGAATCACTCCTGAAAGTGTCATATACAGCTTTGGAACCATGCTGTTGGACGTTCTTAGTGGGAAGCATATTCCTCCTAGCCATGTAACAACATTAAACTTTAATTCTTCGAGAACTGTTCTTGTTTTAATTGCTTTTGAGCACTCTTTTACCGTTACTGGTATGTCAGCATGTGCTAGAAATTTTATGTGAATATGACTAACTCATAGTCCATAGAAGGCTTATTTAGTAAGAAATATAGTTACATTGATCAATGCGATCACTTTCTTTGTCTATAGGTTTCGGTCTACATCTCTATTAAGCAATATCATGTAATCTAATATCAGGTTATAGGTCCTCATGCACATCAACCTGCATGGCAGCATTGGTGTTATCTAGACAATAAGAAGGCTAATATAGTGATATGGTTATCATCTTGCCTATTTCTGATGACAATTAATATACTGGTCTGAGAACTAAGTATACCAAAACAACAGTAACAGTTAGATACAACAATTATTATCACCCATGCAATTATATTCCTATTTTTATCTTCCATCTTTACAAGACTAATGACTCTGGGGCAAATATGTGCAGGCCCTTGACCTGATTCGAGATCGGAACTTTAATATGCTTACAGACTCGTGTTTGGAGGGTCAATTTTCGAATGAAGAAGGAACAGAACTGGTGCGATTAGCTTCAAGGTGCCTTCACTATGAACCCCGTGAGCGGCCTAACGTAAGGTCACTTTTGCAATCATTGGCTCCTCTTCAGAAGGATGTTGAGGTGAATACTTTCCCTTTCTATTTGTACCATGCTTGAATTCAAGTATGCATTATCCAATATCCAGGACTATTCTGAGAAAATTATGTGATGGATTTAATTAGGACATTTCAGTCATTGCTTCAGATAGTTCATTTATATCACCAGACATTATGCTTAGCCTTTTATTCTGTTGCTAATTTTTCCTGAAAAAATAATTGGATCAGACGATGGCAAGTTCAGTCCTTTTGTTTAAGTGACCATTTCTGCCCTTAGTCTTTGGATAATGTTTTTGCCATCCTGGTTGAACACTTGAACTAGTATACAATATTTAAACTTTTTGCAGACTCCCATCTTATATGGACCATTTCTGTCCGTCTTCAGATAGATACTGTTCTGCCATCTTTGTTGAACTAGTATATAATGTTTAAATCTTTTGCAGACTCCATCTTATGAACTAATGGACATTCCACGTGGCGGTGCATCATCTATCCAATCATTGACTCTTTCCCCTCTTGCTGAAGCCTGTTCCAGAAAGGATCTGACAGCAATACATGAAATTCTAGAAAAGACTGGCTACAAGGATGATGAGGGGACAGCAAATGAGGTTCATTTTTTTTTCTTTAGAGATTGCTTGTCCATTCTTTAACAAAACATTATTAGATATTAAAGCAAGCGAGCATCTATGAGCTGTTGCACGACAAAACATAGATGTTACCAGTAGTCATTTTGATGCACGATAGTCTCCTAGAGCAACTTTAGTATTAATATTTATACGGTATTCATCTACTGATACTCTGAAAAGTTACCCAATAAAAAGTTTGTCCTGCAAGACATCATGGCGTTCATTTGATATAGTTGCAGTATGCTACTTAATTGTCAATTAGAAAGATTACACTGCCTGGATATTTTTTTTGGGGTTCATCATGTGGTTTTAAATTTTACAGTTGGTACCCTATTTATTTCACCAAATTATTCATATTACTTTCCTGTTATCTGATCCTCTTTATGCCTTCTCTGCTGCAGCTCTCATTTCAGATGTGGACGAATCAAATGCAAGATACATTGACCTCGAAGAAGAAGGGTGATAATGCTTTTAGACAAAAGGATTTCACGACAGCCATTGATTGTTATTCCCAGGTCGCTTTCTCTTCATTTTTTCTGCTCTTTCATATGGATGTGACAGAGATACTAGAGTTGCATGATTGAATGTGATTAGAATCATGCATATGTTGAACACCTTCCAATTTATCTCCTATTAGTATTTTAAGGTGCTCCTGCAAGCTATAATTCTGGGTTGTGTACCCTAAACATATTGTAGTCCCACATTTTAACTATGGCACTACAATGGGAATTTTTATTTGAATTACCTCATGACCGTTGTTGACTTTGTTTTCTTAACTGATTCTTTAACATGCAGTTCATTGAAGTTGGTACGATGGTTTCACCAACCATTTATGCTCGGCGCTGCCTGTCATATCTGATGAATGACAAGACACAGGAAGCATTGAGTGATGCAATGCAGGCTCTAGTAATATCTCCAACATGGCCAACGGCATTCTATCTTCAGGCAGCAGCACTACTATCACAAGGCATGGAGAATGAAGCTCAAGAAGCACTAAAGGATGGTTGTAACCTAGAGCAAAGTAGCAGCAGTGGGCATTGAGTGCGAACAGATCTGTAGTCACAAAATGCACATAATTTCAGGTATACACTTTCTGCAAATCCTAATGTTTTACTAGCCGCCTAAAAAATTAACTTTTTTTTGGATCTAACCCTGCTTAAACACCAGGGAAATAGCCTGGTAGTCTAGAATTTCGTAAAGGAGCATGATCAGAGTTTCATTTCTGATTTTGTTTTAAAAAATGACTACATCTGGTTTCATATATTTGATGCGGTTAGTTATTTTGAACAAATCAAGCTGTCCTAACATATGCAAAAAACCAGAGGTAGTAGTCAGTTAAAATAGTAACTGTGTAGCTTTCCTTCCTGAAACCTGCAAATGTTTGCTCTCCACCCCACCCCCCATGGATTTCTTGGATGTTTTGAGTTCTGAACTAAGTTTGGAATCTAACTATTCCTTATATACTCCAATATATTTAACAAGAAGATGGCCTTAAACCAGTTCTTCGAGAACTAACTGATGTGAGGCCAGTTTCAGTTTTGGCTATTAGAAAGAAGTGGGTGTTTCCTGTTAGTTTTTTAAACCCTGAGCAGGAGTTACTACTGTATGTAACTTTTGCTATGCAGCATGGTCCCTAGGATCTCCTTACACTTTTTTTTCTTCCTGTTCTTCCTGTTGACAACTTGACATGTTTGGATCGTGGTAGTCATTGTAAGAGCTTCATTGCTTTGTTTTGACTAGAATTGACGCTTAATTGATGAAATTTTATCAATTTCAATTTTCACCCGCACTCCGTAGTCAGAACTTAGCAATCTCGAGAAGTTTCCTAAGCATGATTGTCATTGTCAACTCATTATTTTGGTTGTGGCGCAGGTGCTTGTTTGAACAGAGTATGATTGGGTATGGAAGCAGGTGTTGGTGATTTGTCAATTTGGCTAGGGGTTGGTTAACCTTCTTCAGATTTTGTGCGTTTGGAAAGTCGTCCCTCCCATATCTTCATGTAGGATGTATATATGGAAGAAAGCGACAACAGAGAGGCCCTGAAAGAGATGGCAAAGACATCCAAAGGTGAATAAGTACCGCAGACAGGAAATTAATGGAGAAAAGGGAAGCTTTTTCTTGGTCCGTCCTCCTGAAAAAAAAAAGAAAAACCGAAGGAAAACCCTCAGAAAGGGATTGCTGATGTACATGTCCATCGTACTGGTGGTAGGTGTGTAAACCTGTACAGCAAGCGTTGTTTTTTTCTTTCCCCGTGTTTGTTTCATATGTGTTAGCTCCCATTGGTATATTTGTGGTGAAGATGGTGGAATTCTTTTCAGAGGCGAAAAATGGCAGTGTTCGATGGGCTGTTCCATTTCTTAATCTCGCGAGTTATTTTTCTAGAAGTACGACTCTGCGGTATTCATACGCCGGTTACCTTCTGTCTGATTTTGTTCGTGCGTGCCTGCCGTGTGATTGTTTAAAGTTTTGGGGTTATCTGTATTCCAATTCACGCAGCGCGGATCCCGCATTGCCAGACTAGGTGCAGCCTGCTGGCGCCGCAAGGCCGGCCGTGGTCACTCATGTCGAATGCTACAAGCGGCGTGCGGACGCCGAGCGAGATGGTTAGTCGTGCCTTGGTCCGCGGATGCGCGACGTCGCGGAAAGGCCATCGCCGGCATGGCCAGGCGTGCGCAGACCGCCTCCAAGCGGCGGAGCTGGTTAAGGGCAACAATACCGTGCGGCGTGCAGGCGTATTTGGTGCTCAACACGACAACACGTTGATTTGAGCTGCAAAGTGTAAACAACAAATCAAGCGCAGTCTGCTGGGCCAGAGACAGGCGGAGATCCGGAGTGAACGGCCATGCTACGTGACCGCTCGGGCACACTAGCGGCGTTCCGGTGAATGTGAAGAAGAACCGTACCAAGGTTTGCAGCTAAAAGCAGCTGTGAATTGGAGTACTATATGACATGACTTGCTCGTTTCATCCTAGGTCCTCTCACACGCTAACAGAGTTGGCCAATCGCTCCATCTGCTTGGCGCTTGCATAGCAGTTGGTAACCACTCCCTACCTCCTCCATTCCGATCCTAAACCACACCACCACACCCTCCTGCTCCAGACCTCTTCACTAACTTCACTTCACAATGCACAGACGAAGATACCCGAACAGCTGCTAGCTAGGAGTAGTTCTATAAATCTTCTCTCCACGCACTCAAAGGCAAGCACGCAGTTAAGCAATCTAGCTGATCAAGCACCTCATCACCTCACAAAAAGCCTGCGCCCAACTTGCACGGCGGCAACCATGAGCACCAGCGAGGCCCCCGCCGCCGCGACCGTCATCCCCATCGACGACGTCGCCCACCACCACGGCAAGGCCCCGGCCGTGGCCACGGCTCCTCCCGCGACATCGTCAGCCGTCCCCGCAGCTGCAGCAGCGACCACGGCGCCTCGCAAGACGGGGGTCCCGTTCTTCCGGCGGGCCGACCGCGGCAGCCGGTGCGTGGCGCTCGTCGACTTCGTGCTCAGGATCGCGGCCTTCGGGCCCACCCTCGCCGCCGCCATCGCCACAGGCACCTCCGACGAGACGCTCTCCGTCTTCACCCAGTTCTTCCAGTTCCGCGCCCGCTTCGACGACTTCCCGGCGCTCCTGTCAGTAGTCTCCCTCGCCCACCAATAGTCGCAGCATATCATATACACACTTGTAGAATTGATGAACTAATAATCAAGTGCTAATGCTGCAGGTTCTTCATGGTGGCCAACGCGATCGCGGCGGGGTACCTGGTGCTGTCCCTCCCCTTCTCCGCCGTCGTCGTCCTCCGCCCACAGGCCATCGGCTTGCGCCACCTCCTGCTCGTCTGCGACACGGTGGCTAATAACTCTCTCTCTATATCCTTTAGTTTCTTGCACTCGATCAGACAAGCAAGCCTATGCGACACTAGAGGAACAGCATGACGATTGGTTATACTGATCACTACGCGTTGCAGATAATTGTCGCGATGCTGACGGCGGCTGCAGCGGCGGCGGCGGCCATCGTGGACCTGGCGCACTCGGGGAACCTCCGCGCCAACTGGGTGCCCATCTGCATGCAGTTCCACGGCTTCTGCCAGCGCACCAGCGGCGCCGTCGTCGCCTCCTTCCTCGCCGTCCTCGTCTTCGTACTCCTCGTCATCTTGGCCGCCTTCGCCATCAGGAAGCGCTGAATCGCATGCTCCACCTTCAATTCGTCTCTACCCATTTCGTGACTACGTACGTGTGTGCTTTTGCTGTCTTGCATCGTGTAACTTCGGTTGTGTTATGAGATGTTTGTGCAAGTGTGACCACTGGCTACTGGAGTGGATTGTTTGTGTAAGAGTTTAAAAGTTATTGCCTGCTAATGCAAGCTGATCAACGCGCTCTTATTCAGTGGTCTTCAAGTAACTAAGTTCATTCCTCAAGTGGATCATAGCTTAAAATACATTGTTCAACGCGTAATAATCATATGAGAAAGCAAAGACATCATGAAAATGGCTGGAAGGTAGAGTACAAATTCAAAAAAATGGATCGATGCATTTTTCGAGATCCAGCCCAATTGGCCCTAAAAGAAACCCGTGGATCCTATATGGTTTCCGATAGCTATTTAGTTATTTGGCTTCTAGTGTTTAAGATTCGTGTGTGAAACTCCTACAGTTGGATTTGGCTACTCTCTCAACCCTCTGCCATCAACCCGCCGCTCCACCCTTCCTGCCACCGCCCCCGTCGCTGCTCCTCCCACCGCCCTTGCGCCGGCACCGCTGCTCCTGTTGGCGCTGCCGCCGCCACCAGCTCCGGAGAAGAGGAAACGATGGACATTTTCTTAAAAAAATGTTGATATAGGTTTAAAAAAATGTTGAATATGTTTTTTCAAGATGTTGAAATATGTGTTCCTAAATATTGAATGTTGAATGTATGTTTTATAAAATGTTGAATCAAGTATTTTACAAATGTTGATTTGATTTTAAACAAATGTTGAATCTAATATGCTAAAATATTTAATCTGATACACAATGTTGAATCTTCTAATTTGAATCTAATTAGCTTTAAAACCATGTTGCTTAACCAGCACACACGGAAGATATAGGAGCCCCAAAGAAACCCGGCCCAGTTCTTCAGTGGGGACTCGCACCAAACAATAGAACAAACCAAGGGCCAAATCAGAAAATCGTAGAGGGAGGGAAATCTGGTATGAGAGAGCTTGTCTGTCGCCGCCGCGCCTTATCCTCCATCCACTTCCACCCTGCTTGACTGACGCAGCTGGCCATCATCGTCTTCCCGGGCCATTCGAAAATCCGACGCCGCCATGCTGATGCAATTCCTCTCGCTCCCCGCCGCCTCCTCGCCCACTCCCCACCTCCCGCTTCCCAGGACCTTCAAGCCCCTCGCCTCCTCCGCCTCCTTCCGCCGCCCCTCCCAGCCCCCGCCTGCGCCCCCAAAACCTTCTCCACCCCCGCCGCCGCCTCCTCCCACAAACCCCCTCTCCTCCAAGCTATGGCTCTCGAGCAAGCTCTCCCCACCGCCGTCTCCGCCCCCGCCGCCGTCGCTCGAGGCGATTGAGGAGCCTCCGCCTCCTCCGCCACCGCCGGAACCGGAGCCGGAGCAGGAGGCGGCGCCTCTTCGGCAGGAGGACTTCCGGCAGAAGGGCAAGGTCTTCGTGGGGAACCTGCCGCTGTGGGCGAGGAAGCCGGAGATCGCCGAGTTCTTCCGCCAGTTCGGGCCCCTGGAGAAGGTGGAGCTCGTGCGCGGCCACGACGACCCCGAGCGCAATGTCGGCTTCTGCTTCCTCTACTACGGGGGCGACGACCCGGAGTCCGCGGCGGAGCGGGCGGTGGAGGTGGACGGGGTGGAATTCCGGGGGAAGTCGCTCACCGTGCGACTCGACGACGGGAGGAAAGGGAGGGCCAGAGCGGAGGAGCGGGCGCGCTGGGTGGAAGGCGGGGAGCGGCGGGAGCCTCGCTCGCCGTGGCACAAGGGCAGGGACGAGGCGTGCCGCGAGTTCCGGAGGGTGCTGGAGTCGCGGCCCGAAGACTGGCAGGCCGTCGTCTCTGCTTTCGAGCGGATACCCAAGGTGATTTTGCCGATCATCTCAGCATCATCACCCTGTTTCCTGTAGGATTCCATTTACGTTATTTCAAGGTGTAGAATCCGGAGACAGCTGAAGCTCTCCTGTCTTTCGTCTTTAATCTGCAAGCATTGCTACCTTGCTGGGCTACTCGCTCTGATATGTTTTTTTAAATAGCAGAAGGCGCCAGCAAAATATGCTTAGAATCAGCTTTGTTAGGATGCTACTGAATATTTCCATCTGCTTATCATAGATGTAGATCAAATTACAATGTTACACGGTGTTTGTTTGATGTCATTTGCAATCATGAGCTGATAGCCAAACCTAATCTCCAACTTGATCAGACAATGAATAATTCCATTCTTCCCATCCGGATTCAAGTACGAAGCCATTCCTTGTTCTGCAATGTACTCCTTGTTTGTATTAATAGCATGCATCACATACCCCCTGATAAATTTGACATAAATTTTGCTGCCTTGCCCTATAATTCATTAGAGATCTGGAGTTGGTGACCATTTAATTTGTTTTATGTGGATACAATTATGTTTCAGTTGCGACCATTTTTTTGGGTAACTAGTAGTCATGTATTACAAAAGTTCAAGTTCTTACAAAAGTTCCGTAGCTCCTTTACTCAATGTGCAGGCTCCAAATGGAAGGGAAAAATATGTAGGTCGATTTTTTTTTCTTTGGAGTTTATGCTTAGAATATAGAGTTGTATCATAGTTTTAAGGTTTCACTTTTGGTGGCATTAATTATAGTCTCCTTTTACCTTGATTGTTCAGCCATCAAGGAGGGAATTTGGTCTGATGGTTGTGTATTACGCCAAGCGAGGTGATAAGCATCATGCTCGTGCAACATTTGAGAACATGAGAGCAAGAGGAATAGAGCCCAATGCGTTTGTCTTCACAAGGTAGGTGCATCATTGCTGTTGTTTCAATTTGATGCTTCCTGCTATCACAAATTTAAGTCCATCTAGGTTTGTCCTAAGTCACATCAGTCCTGGTTTCTCTTTACTTTACTATATTCAATATCATATGCATGTATGTGCGTGAATGACTGGCAAACTAGCCCTAGCAATGTCTCTATGCTGGCTTGTCTCCTGCATTAAATTTACTTCATTTCATGCAGCCTTGTTCACGCTTATGCAGTTGCTAGAGATATGCGTGGTGCACTTTCATGCATTGAGGAAATGAAATCTGAGGGCCTTGAGCTGACAGTTGTTACTTATAGTATCCTTATTGCAGGATATGCAAAAATTAATGATGCTCAGTGAGTATTCTCTCTATTTCCCCCATTACCTCAATGTTACTCTTTGTGCTACTCAACATGCTTTATTCGAGGATTCTGATATAGCCAGAACTGCCCTTTCATATGTGATACTCAGTCTTTTCCTTTTTAGTCTTTGTCATATCAGTAGTTCAGTACCCTTGGTTTCTTGCTAATCGTTTTACCTTGTTCTGGAAGATCTGCAGACAACTTGTTCAAAGAGGCGAAGACCAAGCTCGACAATCTAAACGGAATCATATATAGCAACATTATACATGCTCACTGGTTAGTAGTTATCGGCTACCAGATTCATAAACATCTTAAAAATATACAGCTATCTGGAGAACGATTGCTATATTATTTGTTTACCAATAGATCATGTTATAGCACTCAGGTGTGTGTACTTTTGCAGCCAATCTGGGAATATGGATCGAGCTGAAGAGCTGGTCCGTGAAATGGAAGAGGATGGAATTGATGCTCCTATTGATGTTTATCACAGTATGATGCATGGATATACTATCATTCAGGATGAAAAGAAGTGTCTAATTGTGTTCGAAAGGCTGAAGGTATAGCGGGAAGGCATCTGATAACGAAATGCCATGTGTTACTAAGAAAGAATTGTTTTTACATTTATTATGCTCACCTTCTTAACCTAAAATATGTTTGATGCTTTTGATATGGGATGGAAGGGGGATGAAGTGCTGCATTTGCCAATCTGATTCAAAGTTTTTTTTTTCACTTTGCAGGAGTGTGGCTTTAAACCATCGATAATATCTTATGGTTGCCTAATTAATCTGTATGTCAAGGTTAGTTCGCCTCTTGTGTGTTCTCATGTATTCCAGTCTGATTATCATGCTGAATATGCTTTGTTTTTCTTCGGAAAAAGTCCATTTTACTCCCCTCACCTATTTACTTTATCCGCTTAGCTCTCTAAGCAAAATTTAGGTTCACTTTACTCCCCCGAACTATTTCATTTGGTTCAATCTACACCCTAATTAGATTTCTCTTTTTTGTTTCTTCAAGTTGAATTTTAATTTCAGATTTTGTCACTTGACTTATAGCTTGATGCTCTATGTTAGAAAAATACATTAGAAATTTTTCATGATTACTTTTTTATAATTTGTATATCTAAGATCAATTTCGTATTAAATATTCCTAACATATGAAAATAACTATAAAAAATTCTTAGTATAATTTTTTTTACATAAGGCATCATGTTTTACATCTGCTCACAAAATTTGAACTCAAAATTCAACTCATACATGGAGAAATAAGATAAATCAGATTAGGGGGTAGATTTGACCAAATGAAATAGTTTAGGGGAGTAAGGTGAGCCTAAATTTTATTCAGGGGGTTAAGTGGACAAACATGTGAGGGGAGTAAAATGGACTTTTTCCTTTTTCTTCTATCGCTGTCCTTTTTGTGTCAATGCATCAAAGGCTTCAAAGTAGCTTCATTATACTAGTGCGTTGCGACTTTAATGGAAGGATGATTGACAAAATAAGATGCTTGAAGTGCACCTTTGATTTAAACCATGTGGTCATTAAATTGTTTGACAAATCATTTGAACTTGAAGCTTTATATTATTTGTACATCCCTCTGCACATGTCCGAATGAAATACGATCACTGATGCCAGTTTGGAATTTCTTTTTTTCAGATTGGGAAGGTTCCTAAAGCGTTAACTATTAGCAAAGAAATGGAATCATATGGTATCAAGCATAATAACAAAACTTACTCTATGCTGATCAATGGATTTATCCATTTGCATGACTTTGCAAATGCTTTTAGCATATTCGAGGACATGCTAAAATCAGGTTTGCAGCCTGATCGTGCCATATACAATTTGCTGATAGAGGCATTTTGTAAGATGGGAAATATGGATCGAGCTATTCGCATATTTGAAAAAATGCAGAAGGAACGAATGCAACCATCAAATAGAACATTCAGGCCTATTATAGAAGGATTTGCAGTTTCTGGAGATATGAAAAGGGCTCTGGATACCCTTGATCTGATGCGGCGAAGTGGCTGTGCTCCTACTGTAATGACTTACAATGCTCTTATCCATGGGCTAATTAGAAAGCATCAGGTATTTTTTTTTTCAACTGCATGTTAGGTTCTTCACACTCACACTGTACTTCTGGCATTAACCTGTTTTGTGTGTGTTTGCAGGTTGAAAGAGCCGTTTCTGTGCTTGACAAGATGGCTATTGCTGGCATTGCACCAAATGAGCATACATACACTATCATTATGAGAGGTTATGCTGCTGGTGGAGATATTGGAAAGGCTTTTGAGTATTTCACCAAAATCAAAGAGAGTGGTCTAAAGCTTGATGTGTACATTTATGAAACATTGCTCAGAGCCTGTTGCAAATCAGGAAGGATGCAAAGCGCCTTAGCAGTCACACGAGAGATGAGCTTTCAAAAGATACCAAGGAATACATTCATATATAATATTTTGATTGATGGGTAGGTACTAATACACACACATTAGTTAATGCCAATTAACTTCATTTCTATGCAGTCTTATGGCGTCTGAATATTTTTGGTTATTTACTGCCTCAGTAAAAGGAAATCTTTACAATTTGATCCCCTTTTAAGATATTTTGTTTTACATATAGACCTCACGGGGAACAATTTTGAAAATGGACCCTTTTGCATGGCATCATTATATTTGGTGCCGTTGTAGAATAGCATGTCGCTGTGACATCTGGTGCTTTCTTCTGTATGGACTTGCAAGTTCCTACATGACAACTAGCACAGTGCCAAATGTCAGGCTTCCGGGCAAAGGGTCCATTTTCAGAGATTATTACCCCATGGGGCCCATTTGTGAAAAATGATTTCAAAAGGGACCAAATATAAATATTTTACCTCAGTAACTCAGGCACTTGTGTTCATTTCATGTTCATTTATTGTTTTTTTGAGCCATAATATAATCTAAAATACTAATAGTTTCTCAAATGCTTGTTAGATATTGTATTTTCTTATATTATTACATTCACATATTTTTCGTGCAGTTGGGCTCGAAGAGGAGATGTCTGGGAGGCTGCAGATTTAATGAAACAAATGAAAGAGGATGGAGTCCCTCCTAACATCCATACATATACATCCTACATAAATGCTTGCTGCAAAGCAGGAGACATGCGGGTATGCACATTTTGCATCGAAAATATTTATTTCTAGTTTGTGGTGACAGAACTGGGCATAGGCTGATAGTGATAGTACAATGCAATGGGATAAACATTAATGGATGTTGTTGAAGCCAGCCGAGCACAATGTTTGTATGGCCCTTTATTTGCACAATGCGCCTAGGTGGCTTCATTTTATTCTTACTGGAAAATTATGAATGTGAAAGTATCTATCCTGGCCTTTGTTGCACACTATTTGGTAACTTCTCTTTTGAACTATTTATTGTAGAGAGCAGAAAATGTGATTCAAGAAATGGCAGATGTAGGATTGAAACCTAATGTCAAGACATATACCACCTTGATTAAAGGTTGGGCTAGGGTGTCACTACCAGATAGGGCGTTGAAATGCTTCGAGGAGATGAAAATGGCTGGGCTTAAGCCTGATGAAGCTGCTTATCATTGCTTGGTGACCTCACTTCTCTCACGGGCAACTGTGATGGAGGGAAGCACCTACACAGGAATCTTGGGTGTCTGTAGGGAAATGTTTGAGAATGATTTGACTGTTGACCTACGCACTGCTGTTCACTGGTCTAAATGGCTTCACAAGATTGAGAGGACAGGAGGGGCACTAACAGAAGCACTTCAGAGAATATTTCCACCTGATTGGAATTCATCAGAAAATTTGGAGGCTTCCAATTCTGTAAGTGATGGAGATTCTGAGTCTTGCACTGATTCAGATTTTAGTGACAATGATGATGATCATGATATTGATGGCCACTGACATAATATCAAGACAGTGTTAACCTTTTTGCAATCCTTCACTACTGCTTCAGTGCCAGAGTTAAGCCATCAAGGTATGCTGTGCACATGTGTGCTTAATATATGTCAACCTTTTTTATGACCTCTGTACAATATGTAATAACTTAGTATGCCTATCATGAATGGGTCAACCATAAGTTCTCTAACAACCATGATTGAAAGAGAAGTCTGCCTATAATGATCACTAGTCGCCAGTTTGTGGAGTTTGATAATTTGGTTCCAGACCATAGCTAAAACTATTTTCAAACTGACAGTGTTTCTGATGAAACCCCTTGTACTCATTACAGGCTATTTGCTAGTGGACTGCCAAGAGGAGGGTTTGGAATCTTACCCTGTTTTTAAGCCTCAGCTGTCGGGGCTCTGCGGCATTTCTTCAAGAGTCGCAGACGCTCAGTAACACTTCTGCTGGGGCTGAAGGCACAGGCTGTCAATGCAACAGACGAAGGTCACTCAGTTATGTGTGTTTCTGTACAGACCAATGACTCGTAGTACAGGTAAATATTCGCTATACTCTTGAGATATTGACAAGTTCATTCTTGTTATTGCTCTATTACCAGCGCAACCTAACTCATGAGTTAAGTTCAGTTTCATATAATTAGAGAAATGCTGGTTAAGCTATATTTTTACTTAGCTTATTTGACATCTGTTCCAGGTAGGTTTTCTTGTACAATGACTCTGCGCAACATTTTGCAAAAAGGAAATTCTTGGCTTTCTTTTGCGTCGTTCATGTCAATCGTACCAGCCATAATAAGAAATTAAGAAGGCCTCTGCACTCATTTCGTAGTATGACATTAGTAGGACCTAGGGAGTAGGGGTTTGTGGGGCTATGGTTGAATACCGCCTCTGTGGCTCTGTCATTGGCATTGAGCGAGCATTTCCCAGCACAGGACTTGTAACTGCACTTGGCCAGGACAGTACTCCTATGTTATAGTAGTGTATACACAGAGCTTTGTAACCTCTTCTCTTCCTTTGATAAGCTATGAGCGGATTAGCTGAATTGCGTGCTACCAAAACCAACTGATGATTTTAAACCAACTTGCTAGATAATGTGTGTGGATCCTTGTCTTTGTTCTAATGATTTTACATATGGTATAATAAGAGCTTAGATTGGTGGCTTCTGCTTTAAAACAGTCTCTGTGCTGATTGAATGGGGGGGAATTCCCTCTTGAAACTGAAGTACAGCTCCAATCAAGTTATACATGATGACTGTTTTCTCATTTAAGGTTTGGCATCTTCCAGTACAGCAGCTTCAATCAAATGAGCCTTAACGTAGCACAGCCCGATTCAGTGTGAGCTTGGAATTGCTCGCCCCTGTCCAAGCTGAGAGCTTTTACTAGCCGGGACACTTGAATGCCTGCCTGCACAAGACGGCATTACATTTCTTGACTGGTGTGTGCTTGTGCGCTTGTGTGTGATATGAGCTGCGAATCTTAGCTGGCTGGTATCTTTCATTGAATCAAAAGTGGCCTCCCACATTCAAGTCTTGCCACAAGATAAAACAGTGCTTCATTTATGCCCATTATTTATGTTTGCTTAGCTGCATTGCCCTTCTGAATTCATATGCACCATAAATTCTTGCAAGGAAATCTTCATTGTAGTTGCAGTGCAATACTATGTGACTTGAATGTTCTTTTCATATATAAATAATTCACAGAATAAACCTTTAGTATGCACGTCAATACGTGTTTCCCTTTTATCTTGTCTTTGCGAAAATTCCATGTGCATTTCCTTTTGTGGGGAGAAAACTCCACATGCATTTTCTTAGAGAGACTATCTAACTAAAGGCTATGGCCGGAGGATGGAAAGGGGAAAGAGGTGGGGAATGTTTTTGGTTATTCCTACTTGAGAAACTGCTAGCGACACGACAAGAGGGCAACGACCCAAATTTTGGGAAAATGTTGCTGAGCTCGTAGGGGGTGGATTTTTCTGTTTCAAAAAGTTAGCGATACAGCAGCCGTGTATGGTGGTATTATGGTGATGTTTTTATCATCATTTGGTGCAACTTGTGAATCTTTTCCAGTCTACTAAAGGTACTTCCGCTGTTTCAAAATACTATCTTGGATTTTTTTTCGTAGTTCAAGCATTTTTGGGATTTTCCCCCGTCTGTGCTCCTGCTTGGAGTACTCCCACCCTCTATAAATAACAAATGTAATATTTTGATAGAAGAAAACACTGAAAGTAGATTTTGACCTTCAATTTTTCTTACAATATAGTATTGTCAACTTCTATAAAAATCAATATCCTCCTGAAAGTACTTTAAATTATGAATCTATTAATGAAATTTTGAGGACGTAAAACTTTGGCTGATCGTTGTCAAAACTTGCAAAGTTTGACTTTTCGAAATCAAAGTAGGTCTTATATTGACGGACCCCTGGAGCACGTACTCGCTAAGCAACGCATGCAACTATGCACAATTCAATTTCATTGATTACCACTGCAGTTTCTGCATCACTGGTCTATGGTTGTTGGACGACATTTTGAAACAGAAGATGCTTTCACGTGTTCGAAATGAGACAGTCCAAGCCAATCACCTTTTGTACAAGTACTACAAAAGTTTGGATTATTTACTACTCCATCTCCATCCATCCTAAAATATAAGCATTTCTCTTTTGCTCTAAGTCAAATGATCTTCACTTTGGCTAAACTTATATTAGAGAACAATGGATTTATGATATCAAATTAGTATTATTAGACCTATTATAAAATATACTTGTATAGTATGCTTATTTGATGTGGTAGATGCTGATACTCTTTCGTATAAATTTGGTCAAGCTTAATACAGTTTGAGTTAGTACAAATCTAGATAATGGTTATATTTCGGGACAGAGGGTAATAGGGAAGTGCTGATCAAAGACTTATCCTAAGAAACGAAATAAGCCTTATAATGTCAAAGAGAGTAGGCAGTAGGTCGTCTGAATTTCCAGGCAGTAGTACAATACAAATAAAGGTTGCGAAGGGACCAGTGGTAGGTGTCTGGCCCTCGTTTTGATCTTTGACATAGCTAGCATGGCTGTAAAACACGATGAATACAGACGTACTGCTTGACCTAAAATAACCTTTGATTGCACTAGGAGTGGCGTATCTTATTTGGTTGCAACTATTGCAGCTGCTACTGCACGATCGATGGCAGTGTTTGATTATTCAGAGGAGGAGGAAGCTGGAATTGAAGTGTTTAGCTGTTGATGCGGCACCGAAGTGGCTCGGTGGTGGCGCCATATACGACCCCCGTGTTCCCCTCTTCACTACTTCACCGGCAACGGCAAGGCGCGCACCGCACAGCGCAGCGCTATATATAAATGCTCCGGAGCTGCACCATTCTTTCACAAGCCAACCAAACCAAACCAAAGAGACTCTCCTCTCCTCTCTTGTTTTCCAGTCTGCACGACGGGCAAGAGCCAAAAGCTATAGGCAGGCAATTAAGGGCAGGTGCATGAGCAGCGAGCAGGGCAAGAGGTCGACGATGGCCGGGGCAGTGGCAGATTCGTCGTCGCCGGCGAGCTCGTGCGTGTCGTCGGACGCGGAGGAGGAGGTGGTGCAGGCGGCGAAGCCGATGGTGGTGGTGGGGTGCCCGCAGTGCCTCATGTACGTGATGCTGTCCGGGGAGGAGAAGCAGCCCAAGTGCCCGCGGTGCAAGAGCCCGGTGCTGCTGCACTTCCTCCGCGCCGACGACGCCAGCAGCAACACCAGGCGCCGCTAGCTCGCCAGGCCCCAGCTAGCTTCGTCTTAATTTGGGATCGATCTGCAGTGTCCCTCTAATTTAACCGGTCATGTGTTTGTTGCTGCCCTTCCTAGTTTGATCTTAGCTTCTTCCTTCCTCTTCTTCTTTCGTACGTCCTCTATCAGCTCGTAGTAGCAGAGGCGAGTTAAGTTAGCTAGCTTGCTAATAAGGAGGATGTAGCTAGATTATTAGGCAAGTACATGTATCCATGATGCAGCTGTGAGTTAGTTCAATTTAGCCGACGGATCATATGGATCAACCCAAGTGCTGCAAGTAGCTCTCTCTTGTGTTCTTTGATCAAGGTTAATTTCCCACCTCTCCTGTTGAGTACTAGAGGAGTGTTTTATTTGAACAAGTCCTAGTTGCTTTATTTGCAAAGAGGAAAGAAAAGAAAAGGAAGACGACGACCTGCAGCAGCTAGCTAGTACTAATACCTGTTGTATACTCGTAGAATTAAATGGCAGCTACTTTTAATTAAATTTTGGGTGGAGTAGCCTGTGACCATCCAATCAACCTCCAGCTAGGTAGCCTGCTTAATTAAGCAGAGCAATAGGGAGGGAGGGATCATGCGTAGCTTGTGTGCATCTTAATTGCTGGTGCTGGGCAGGCCGGTGAGATTGAGATGCATGCATGGAATGGAATAGCAAATCATCATCAGGGAGATGCAGGGGAGGGGCAGTTGAGAGCAGGAATCGAGTCGCACCTACGCTCGCACGTCAGCTGGTCATCAGCACCCCCACATTTATAGCCTCCACCGTCCGTGGCTGCGAGGCCAACTTCTCTTTCGTCGCGTGCTTTATTTGCGTGCGTGCGTGCCTGCGTGAGCGAGCGAGCTAAAGAAACAAAATTGACAGGGATCCATCGGACGATCGATACAGCCGCCGGCCGCCGGCCGCCTCGCCGTCGCCTCGAGGTGTTGTTGCCAGTCGATACAGGCCTCCACGGTTGCACGTCTTTATTGCACTTTTACGTGTCTGTCCTGTCCTCCCTCGTGGAGTTGCTGATGCAACCAGCGCCCTCTTCTTAATACTCTCTCCATTCTCCATTAATAGAGATATTTTCAAAATTCAGATTTTCACAAATGATAGTACTGCTTGACAGTAATGTGGGCCACGGCAATAAATTGCATTAATAATGAGGAGTCACTATTGGAGGATTAATGAAAAAACCTTGTTTGCATTAATTAGATGATAAGGTCAGTTTCAGTGCATGATTTCACACTATTATCAAGAGTGCCATGTCAGCTTTTAAATGAAATGAAATTATCAGTCTCAGTGCACAGTTACATAGATAGACTGCATCATTTAATTCTTGTATTGTGTTATGATCAAATGTGTCGTGCCATGAAACCATAATATCCTTAGTGCAAGTTTCATTGGGTTTCATGGACTTGGTAACTGTGATAGGTGGATTTCATGGGATGAAACTCTCTTTTCCTCTCTCCTCATAATTAGCCTACCAAGTCAGCAGTTTTGCTAATGTGGCATGAGATTTAATAAAAAATCTCCATGACACTCTCATTGAGACTGGCCTAAGTAGAGTTGTTTTTCTTAATCATTGTGTCAAGATGAAATATCCCATCAAAAACCAATGAAGGGAGTATCTGGCTTGTGAAAGCTATATAGGAGTCGTGACTTAGAGCAACTCCAAGAGGCTGCTAATCTTACCCCCAATATCTTCTTTTAGGAAAAAGAGAGAAAAAATGAACTCCAACAATCCACCTAAACCTTCCCTAATTTTTTAGCAACGCTAAAAAACAGCCTGCCACCGCGTATATTTTAGCGTTGGCGTTCCTCCCCCAATCCTGATTCCCGCACGCCCGCGCGTCCCTTCCAATGGACCCAATACGATGACGTGGCCTGTGTTTGAAATATTGGGGGCTATTTATTAGCGATCTGCTGTGGACTGATATATTTTTGGGGGAAATTTTTTTTGGGAGAACCCCCAATACATAGTTTTGGGAAGAATTTTTTAGTATTCTCTTGGAGTTGCTCTTAGAGGCCCATGAGGTCCATCCGTTGCTGTCTTTCTCAGCGCGCCAGCTCATACTCTGCTCGAGGCTCCAACCCTTCTTCTTTCCCGACGCGCCACCAACCCCCACCCCCCTCGTCCACCAGACCGACTGGCGGCTAGCCCGCTGACCATCCACCGGCGCCCCTCCGACCCTGCCCTACCTAACCTAGCAAGCTTCCTCTTTCCCGTTGCCAACCTCCAACCACAAGATGCCCTGCCCTGCCCTGCCCTGCCCGGCTTGCGGCGCTCCCACGACGCCTCGCCTCCACCGCCAGCCGAATTGCCGCTGCCGCCGCCCTTCTCCTCTAAGGCCATTGGCTATTAATAGCCCCGGCTCCCCAAGAAACCCGAAACCTTAAGTGCCGCCGCCTCAACCACCACCCCGGCTGGCGGCGACCTCGCCGCTAGCTGCTCCTCCACCTCTCACTCCTCGCGGCTACAAAAGCGAGCCGACAGGGTTGGCGGCGGCACGGGGTAGGAGCAGTGGAAGAAGACGGAGCGGATCTGATGATAGAGGTTAAGCGTTGCACGAATCCTAAAGCCGAGGCCAGATAACTAGAAAACTTCCGGAAGCCATGCAGGTTTCCCGGACACAAAGAGCACGTTACATGAGCCCGCAACAGTCTCTCAGGGTCCATTTTTTGTCCGGACCAGAGAGCGCGGCCCAGCCCAGAAACGCAACGACCCCAACGAGCAGCAGCGAACGAACCGTCTCTGATCTGCATCGCGTCGCTTTCGAATCAGACGGCCTCTGTCTGCAGCTCTCCATGACATCCGGGGGCTCTTGTTGTCGCTGCCTTTGTTTGGCTGCGGTGCGATGCCCCCCGTTGACAAAAAGGAAAAAAAAGGAGCGGAGTGGGCATCTCGGCCGGCCGGTGCGTGGTTCGCACGCACCACCCCTCCCCTGTGGCAGCGGCGGCAAACGCACCCATCGTTCCCCTTTTATGCCCCGGGTTGCCCAACGCCGTCCGTGCTTCTCCTCTCCTCTGCTCTGTTCCGCCAACACAAGATGACGATGGGCTCCGGCGCCTCCGCCAGCAGCGTCGTCGGTACCTTAATTTCCTTTCCTTGTCTTCCTCCCTTTCATTCCCGTTCTGTTGTTGCAAGCAAGCCAAGCGCGCCTGGGCTGGGCCTCATCGCCTTGGCTGCTGCATGCAGTGCCCCGCAACTTCCGGCTGCTGGAGGAGCTGGAGCGCGGCGAGAAGGGCGTCGGCGACGGCACCGTCAGCTACGGCATGGACGACGGCGACGACATCTTCATGCGCTCGTGGACGGGAACCATCATAGGCCCGCTCAACGTACGTACGCGGTGTATCATCTGCATCATCATGCATGTTGTTGCTTTTCTTCATCCATTCATCCATTAGCTTAGCTAGCTCATCGACCACCATGTGCATGCGCGCAGTCGGTGCACGAGGGTCGCATCTACCAGCTGAAGCTGCTGTGCGACAAGGACTACCCCGACAAGCCGCCCACGGTGCGGTTCCACTCGAGGATCAACCTCACCTGCGTCGACCCGGACACCGGCCTGGTGGAAGGCAGCAAGCTGGCGGTGCTGTCCGACTGGCAGCGGGAGTACACGATGGAGCACATCCTGACGCAGCTCAAGAAGGAGATGGCCGCGCCGCACAACCGCAAGCTGCTCCAGCCACCGGAAGGGACCTTCTTCTTCCTCGCCCATGATGACCAGGGAAATTAGCAGCTGTGGCCTTCCCCTACATATATATATGCATTCTGCTGTGTGGTGCCATCCTTCCATTCCATTTGGTGCGCTGCCTGGTATGGTATGGGTTTGTTGGGTTGAGTTTGGTGGTGAGGACGTTCCGTCCTGTAGGCGCATGTACGTCCAGGAGGTTTCGTTCAGGAATTCTGCACGCGCTGCTGGCTGGCCGGCCGGCCTATTGATTGCAAGTGGAATCGCACTCTCTCGGGACACTGCACGGCACAAGTCGCTCTCTGCCCGCCATCCATCCAGTTCCAGTCCAGGTCCTGTGCACCCGCGCTTGTCCCGTACCGGTCGCAAAACTAGTCAAAATTTCTCATTTGGTTTCCGTATCGTTCGTTCGTTGCTCACCAACCGCGCAGACGTAGGGGGAGCGAGTGGTAGGAGCCTGGAGCCAGGAGGAGAGGAGGAGACTCATCAGTAGTCATCACCCGGACGCAGTCGACGCAGTGCACGAGCATCCGGGAGGGTAGTGCCGGAGTGGAGTGGAGTATAATTTTACTGGGTCAGTCAAATGCGGAGGCCTGACTGCAGACTGCGGGTGCACGAGCGACGCTGACTTGTTGCTGGGCCCTGGGCTGACGCTGACACATACTCCTTCCTATAAGAGAGAGTTGCGCCGAGTCAGTCTTGTGGCTGCAGAAAGCAACGGAACCCGCGTAACGGAAGCTCCAGGCTCACACTCAGACCACAACCCAGTTGCCGTGTTCCACGTGCGACCAGTGGAGCGATGACCGCCGACCGGGTCTGTCTGTCCTTGCCGACGAGTCCACGGTCTTGCTCCCGCTCTTCCTTCCTTCCCCTTGCGCTGGCACCCAGTGCTGCTGTGCATGAGCCGGCAGTGTGTCGGCTAGCTGGTGTCCAGGTGCTCCGTATCATCAGGTGAATAGCTGCCGCCGATGCTAGCAGCGCAATTGAGGAGTGTTTTGGTCGACGGCGGATCGATCGCGGTGGCAAATAGCGAGCGTGCGATGCATATCCTATCCATGTGTGTCTACGGTGTAGAGGCTGAAAACCTTTTCCCTTAATCTAAAAAAATGTGCTCCTAACCAACAGTGTATAAAGAAGCAGCAGCAGCAGCAGCTCTGCTGCTCCCTCCGATCTCATCCTTTTCAGCCGTCGGCACGTTACGTACCCTCTCGTCCCGGGTTGTCAACGGGAATACTCCATGGAACCTCTGCCGATTTCGCATGTCCTTATTCACTCACACCAAGCATGCATCCGTGTGTTGGGTTGGGTGGGTCCCGTGCCATGCCCTGGTTGGGCAGCATCATTTGGAATCCCCACCAAATTGGGATTAGATTGCTTGCGTGCTTCCTTTTCCATTAGTTGCATAGTTTTTGTCAAAGTTAATCCATAATTCAAACACATCCTTCTTTGTTCACAAAGATACTTAAAGACAGCCTATACCGAGAAATCCATCTGAAATTCTGATCCATGCATGTGCCTTTATGAACTATTGGCAGGTTTGTATAACTCTGAATTTCAAGGCAAGCTATTGAAAAGGCGTCAGGACTGTTGGCATGCACGCACAAGGTGATGGCGCAATAGGCTCCTTCTCGGACGAGGCTACTATGAGCTGAACCACCGGAACAGCGTGAGGAGGACGATGGGAATGGAGGAGCAAAAGCCTGAAGCATCAACAACCGTCTTCATCTCCTTTGCAGTTTAGCGCGACGTAAATGAGCATCAACCACTCTGTTTTAGTGTATCTTGCCTGAATCAAATCAGGTTAATTTCCGTTCTTCGAATGAAAATGGGGGCGAGTCTCGTATCGAAAAAAAAAAGGTTCAAACACACTATATTTTCAACTCAGTGCGAGAGCCTGCTGCGGCAGAGAGCAAACAAAAAGAGTTGTAGCGCTACTGCACCCAAAAGCAACAACCTTGACACTAAAAACATTGCGAAATTCCAGGGACGCACCGTGCCTACCTTGACAACGCAATAAAATAAAACGAAAAGAATTGAACCGAAGTGTTTGTTTAATGCAGACCGAGTCGACCTGCCTTGAACACAACATCCCCTCCTCTACTATCTCTTTCTGCTAGTCCAGGTGCGTGGCCTCCAGCAAAAAGGAAAGAAAAAAATGGAAACCACTTGGGCTGGTTTGCCAGGGGTGGCCAGTTTCCTTCCTGGATGTTGTGCTCTGGTACAAGTCCGGTCGGTCAACCTGGACGCACGGCACCCCAATCATTTAGGCCCCGTTTGGTACGAAGGAATTGGAATCTATTTAATGGAGTAGGCTAATTTATGTTGGAATGTGGCATTCCACAACTTTCCAAAGTTTATATATAAGCCTATCTTAAATTCATGGGGTGGGAGATGGAAATTGATTCTATAGATTATGGTTATTAGAATGGAATTCAATTCTTATAGCACGCTCTTAGACTCGCTTCTCTATAGTAGAAGTGCAGCATATAAGTATCTCTCCCATATCACCAACTATAATATACAACTATATTCCACATACAATTATATTAGCTTAATTAATTTGTGTCTAAATTATGATTATTATGATGGAATTCAATTCCAATGATCCAAACGGGGCCTTATAGTTTCCTTCCTCGTCGCCCGCACGCCATAAACGCGTCGTGCCCCACCCACCGTCGATCGACCCCTGTCGCACGGATCTCCGCGCGCCCGCCGCCTTCCTTGTACAATTCCCCGCACCCTCCTGCCCCGTTCCGCCCCCTCGCCCCATCCATCCATCCATCCATCCTTCCTATAAAACCCCGGCGACCATGGCCGCAATCCCTAAATTCCCTCGCCGAGCAAGCCCACCCAACCATCCCAAGCCTCAAATTCTCTTCTCATCTCCCCTCCGAAGAGCTTGGCGAAGACGAAGGGATCCGTCAAAATTCAATTCGCCTCAATTGAGAATTTGATCGACCGATCGGAAAAGAAGAAGAATTAAGAAGATGCCTTCCGAGGAGTTGGCCGCCGGCGGGTGGAGGGAGAAGCAGCATCACCAGCACCAGCATCAGCAGCTAGAGATCCGCCAGGTGTGGGCGGACAACGTGGACCGCGAGTTCAAGCTGATCCGCGCGGCCATCGAGCACTTCCCCTACGTGTCCATGGACACGGAGTTCCCGGGCGTCATCCACCGCCCCTCCAAGCACCCCGCCGCCATGACCCCCGCCGAGCGCTACGCCCTCATCAAGTCCAACGTCGACGCGCTCCACCTCATCCAGGTCGGCCTCACCTTCGCCGCCTCCCCGACCTCCCCGCCCGCCCTCGCCTTCGAGGTCAACCTCCGCGAGTTCGACCCGCGCGTGCACCGCCACGCCCCGGACTCGGTCCAGCTCCTTGCCTCCAGCGGCCTCGACCTGGCCGCGCACCGCGCCAGGGGCGTCAGCGCGCGCGCCTTCGCGGCGCTGCTCATGTCGTCGGGCCTGGTGTGCAACCCGGAGGTGGCCTGGGTCACCTTCCACTCCGCCTACGACTTCGCCTACCTCGTCAAGATCCTCATGGGCCGCAAACTCCCGCGCTCGCTGCCCGAGTTTTTGAAATACGTGCGCGTCTACTTCGGGCCCGAGGTGTACGACGTCAAGCACATGATGCGCTTCTGCGGCGGGCTCTTCGGCGGGCTGGAGCGCGTCGCGGCGGCGCTCGAGGTGAGGCGCGCCGCGGGGCGGTGCCACCAGGCCGCGTCCGACAGCATCCTCACCTGGGACACGTTCCGGCAGATGAAGCGCCTCTACTTCGCCAAGGAAGGCACAACGGAGCTATGCGCCGGCGTGCTCTTCGGCCTCGAGCTCGAAGACACCGCCAAGCCCAGATGATTGTCTCTTCTCCTCTCTTGTACAGAGCAGCGCATTTGCTGCTCCTCTCCCGAAATGAATTCGGGACAATAATTAACACGAAGAGAGAAAAAGACGGTTCTTTGATTGGTTAATTTTCACGAGTTTTATGATTCCTCTGTTTCGCTGGAAGGAAAAGAAATCCTCCGCTCCAGCAGCAGCGGAGTTGGAGCAGGGCCCTGGCGTGCGAAGTCTCCAGTGCCTGCCAAGGCCGTCCAATTAGAAAATGAGTTTGAAATGAAACCAAATGATCGCCGGCCGCAACAGTGAAAACCCACTTGGTTGCAGAGCAGAGAGAGGACAGTGCCGTTGGCGGTTGACCGGCAGTCGGTCCGTGGAATGTTTGAACGCGTGAGGGGTGGGGGGAACGGAAACGGCGACGCCGACGCCGACGCTGCTCCGATTGATTCCACCACGGACCAGCAGCACCGTGACTTGGCCTCGTTGGCTCCAGTCAACACAATGAACCCCCGCCTGGAACGCTTCGAATCCAGTAGTTCTTTTTTCCCCCTCACTCAAATACGCAGGAGCACAGTTATAGTTATTAGGACCGGACCGGTCATCGAACTGGTAGGACTTCGGTTCAATGGTTCACTGTTAGGAACCGGTTGAACCAATGGTTCAATAATTTTGGACCGTTGAATTGAACCGGTAACAAGAAATTTTGAACCAGTGCTATATACACTTATACAATTGATAATTACCATTATATAGTTCACATAAATAACACAAATATAATATATGGCCACAATAGCTCCATTCAAATTTCCAAGTTGGCATCCTTTCTTCAGAGTCCAGAGAAGCATGGCCAATATATCACTAGAATATCATAGATTCATAGCTAATAAAAACTTCCATCTTGCCAAGATCCTACTCCGGCTAATCTCCACTCCAATGTCCAATCGACGCAAGCAGAAGCAGGCCAACAATATACAAATGGAATAGTTCGAGTATGCACTTTGGATACTGACCTTTGCCCTTCGCCTGTTGCTGGTGAAGAACGGGAAGAACACGGATTGCATGCTAATGAGATTATTGCCGAGGCTAGGCCTGAGCCTGGGGCTACCTAGCTTACATCTGCATGGTACGGTGGAAAGGAAGTGCTGCTCCGAGATATCAGCCAAGAAAGGAAATGAATGCCAGCTACGTTGCCAGGGCCTTCGGCCTCAGAGACGAGAGGCCTCTGCCGGCGAAGAACGAGCAGGGGTCAGGCGGCCGCAGCCGGCAAGCAACGGGCAGGGCAACAGGGATGCGGGAGGAGAAACGCCCGCCGCCGCTTGGTCATGATGTGCCGCCAATCCGCTGCTGCCGCCGCCACGCGACCCAGCGTGTGCGAGCAACAGAAGCGGAACGGAGACGAGAAGGATGTCGTTGTTTAGACCCGGCAACTACCGAGGGGGTGCTTAAGGTAGTGTTTCTAGTTGGTGAGGCTCATCGAGATCAGGAACTCGAAAATAAATGCAGACATACGATTTAGACAAGTTTGGACCGCTGAATAGCGTAATACCCTACGTCCTGTGTGTTGATTGGATTGAATTGCTTTGGAGGGATCCCTGCCTCGCCTTGTATAGTCGGGGGCAGGGTTACAGGTCGATTGATTTATAAAAATACTAGTTGGATATGACTAGAGGAGAGGAGTTCTACTCTTATTACAACAAGTACTTTCCTAATCCTTGATTAGTTCCTGTCTTCCCACGTAGACTACGCCGCCCTGCGCCATAGTCTTCATGTCAGATGTGTCTCGGTGTTCAGCCCCATATTTAGAATTGTTCAAACCTTTTAGTGGGCCCATAGATGTATGTACGACAAGCCCCCAAATATTTTTTAGCCAAATGTAGCAAAACCGAGTACTTTTGAAGTCTCCACCAACTACTCTTGATACTCCTCGAGTACTTCATATGGTTAGATCTTCAAAGGTGCAAAAAAAACTATAATGAGCCTAAAAGGTGCTCAAACCCTCTTTGAACTCAACTTTGTAATGTTGATCTTGAATTCTTATTGAAATCACACTTCATATGGAGTAGCCTCGAGCCTTAGGTAGAATCGAAGAATCAGGCTGAAGGTCAATCTGTAATTAGCATCACTTTCCCTTTAAAATCCGGAGAAAAACTTTCTATCGATGGACACGTGGTACACAGTCCTCGAGCCTTTAGCCAACTAGTTTGGTGGGTATAAGGATCAACCTTTGGTCGACGTGACCATCTCTGGAAAGAGATCTTATCTCCTCCCGAAATAAAGGCAACTGCCAATCAAATTTTCTAAATTTTGGGGATCCTATAAATCGAAAACCATTCACTTGCACAATTTTTACCGTGCCACTGTTATAAATAACGAAGGAAGTTCATCCCTTCCATTTTACCCTTGCCATTTGCCTTTCCAACATCTGTATTGTAACCCTAGTGCTGCCGCCACTGCCCAATCTCTGAGCACTTGCATCGCCGCCCTCCATCCCTTCTAGCCCCCGAGCGTATGTGACTGAAGACGCTCATGACATCAAGGATAGGGAGGAAGACCGCCGGATCCAAGACTGCCGATGGCGAGAAGAAAAAGAAATTCAGTACGAAGAAGGAGCCACAATTGCTGGTGCGATGTAGCAGCAGAAACTTCCGACGCCGTCTGTGACGCAGATCCAGGAGCCAAAAATGGACGTCGCGCCTTCCTTGAAAGTGACGACGGGCTTGATGATGACTTGTGCCATCGAGTTCGCCAGCGGATTCTCGACAAGATCCCCTACCTGGCATGTCAGCTGTTGGTGTTTAGACCCGGCAACCTACCAAGGGGGTGCCCGAAGTAGTGTTTAGGTTGGTGGGGCTTGTCGAAATCAGGAACTCGAAGATAAACGCAGACACACGATTTAGACAGGTTCGGGCTGCTAAATAGCGTAATACCCTACATCCTGTGTGTTGGTTGGATTGAATTGCTTTGGAGGGATCCCTACCTCGCCTTATATAGTCGGGGATAGGGTTACAGGTCGGTTGATTTACAAGAATATTAGTCGGATACGACTAGAGGAGCTCTATTCTTATTACAACGAGTACTTTACTAATCCTCGACTAGTTCGTGTCTTCCCATGCAGACTACGCCATCCTACGCCATGATCTCCATGTCAGATGCGTCTTGGTATTCAGCCCCACATTGAGGACTATCCAAATCTTCTGGTGGGCCCATAGATGTATGTACGATAAATGGTGCTTGGGCTGATTTTTACCGGTTCGATTGCAGGGACGGTCTTTTAAGCAAACCGAACACCGAACCATTGTAGGCTCTGGTTCGGTCTTTTGCTGGTCGAACCATCGGTCCAGTCCGGTTCTAATACCTCTAATACCTATGTGCAGGAGAGCTAGGTACTCTCGGATGGAGTATGTCAGCAAGCTCGAGAGAAAATTTAGAAGCTGGACAGCCTCAGCCATACTACTGCTTGCTCTCTCCTTGGATTGCTGGTGAACATGATGGTCTCAAGGAAGAGGAGAGTGGCCAGGGACAGTGCATTCCATCACTCAATTGGTTCTTTCAACACGACTTTTGACTCCGATTATTCACCCCCTTTTTTGCAGACGACCCAGGCAGCAGCTTTCGCTTTACAAAAGACTAACAACACTAATATTATTTGGTAACCAACCGGTGACTTGGGCAGGCAAGCATTCCACGGAACAGGGTCAACCAATTCTGCATTGCTTTACTACTAATTCAGTACACGCAATTATCGAACTCGATTTCTATTTTATTCCCGCCGATCGACGGTTACGCCGCAGTCGCCACTTCTTTATTCTGACAACAACTGAAACTCTATGCTACGTACTCTAGTGCTAACCTAAAAAATTCACATAATATCTCTGCACCCATTCATGACTTCGGGGGCGTTTGGATGCCACGGGCTAAACTTTAGCCCTGTCACATCACACGTTCGAATGCTAATTAGGAGGATTAAATATGAGCTAATTATAAAACTAATAGCAGAACCCCTAGGCTAAATCGCGAGACTAATCTATTCAGCCTTAATAATCCATCATTGAAGCATTGTTCCTGTACCACCACATTATCAAATCATGGACTAATTAGGCTTAATAGATTCGTCTCGCGATTTAGCCTAGGGGTTGTGCAATTAGTTTTGTAATTAGACTATGTTTAATACTCCTAATTAGTGTCCAAACATCCGATGTGACAGGGGCTAAAATTTAGCCCCTCCTGGCTAAAATTAGTGTCCACTCTTGTCAATCTTCGTTAATCAGGTTGAATTCATTCGTACGTGACGTCGTTCCAGGACATGATTGAGCTAGGGGTCAAGATGGGTGCCGGTTCAAAGTATTGCAAAAGGTGCGCCCCAATTGAACCAAGGCATTTGAATAACACTAGGGTAGCGGCATGCTTGTCTGCACGTCGTCAAACCTCCTTTGTTCCTGCTTGCTGCTCAGTGCTGACCAACCAAATCGGAGCAGCATACCATTGCCATGCCCTTTTAAGTGTGCAGCAAATGATAGGATCCAAGTAAAAAGTAATTATGTTCAAAACAAAACAAAAGGTAATTGAGCTTTATACAAAATTTTTGAACTGCATTTTCGGGTCTCATTTTTAGCACGGAAACCCCGCCAGCCGAACTGCACCAGCATGCACCGTCCGTCAGCATTCGTTTCATCGTTTGCTTTGCCAGTTGCCACACACTCTTGAAAACGGGTGTGGATTTCGCCACTCTTGAAACAGCGTGAAAAGAAGTGAAGTCATCAACACCAGGCACGGGTACAGTGGTACTGTTCCTTGTATCCATACACCAGCTCAAGATTTTGTGCCTGTCAGGCTGAGAACTCGACCCAAACAGACGTGAGATTTCACATCAGTCAGCCTATCTCGACAAAAGGCTGAGCAAAAGTTTGTCCCGCTTCAGAATTTGAACGAGATGCCTTGCAGCTGACAAGCACCAAACTTTTTCTCTTTTCGTTTCGTGCGGTAAACAGTGAACGGTGGGGACGCGAAAAATCCATGAGACGCCGACATTCCATCTGAAGGGAATCATGCAGCTGGGCCTAATCTTGGTTTGCCACGGCTACATCTCTGCTCAACCGCATCATAATTCATCTAAGAATTTCAGTTCAGATCGTTTGGTATCACACCGAACGATGAATAAGGCGTCTCTGTCCAAGGCATACTGAGTGGTATCTTTGATGCAAAAATGAAACGCCAAGAACGTCATGCAAGCCACGAAATCAAGAGGGAGGGCGATCTTTCGAAAACAACCAGTACCAGCTTGTCTGCAGGGCTTTGCATCTCAGTTCAGACTCTGGCCCCTGAACGTGAAGGAATCCATCTGCATCTACCTTGTCAGGTCTTCATCGACAAGGTTCGTTCTAAGATGAATCGAGACACCGACGAACCAAATGATGATGTCTCCTTGTCACATATAGTAGCCAAACGTTAACCCATCTTATAAGGAAAAAACAAACCCATGTGGGTTGCTTGCGCTACATGCAAGCGACAACAGGCTGACGACGCCCAACTCCCCCGTCTCCAGGGACTTGACGACGCCAACACAGAGTGAGTTCGTGCCCACCTCTGCTTTCTGCGTTGTTATGAGTTGTTGGTGATGGGCAGGGCAGCACTCCGCCGTCACTGTCTCCCAACCTATGGCCTCAACACTCACCCATCGACCAGGGTCGGTTGCTTCTTCTTTCGCCAAATCCTCCTGTTCTCTCTCCTTTTCCCCATGCAAAGATATGCCACCTCTTCTTGCAAGTGGTCACCAACTGGTTTACCATCATCAATGAATGCTTAAGCTAATGACAAGAGTCATCTGTAGGACACATGGTCGTTTTGCCCCTTCCCTACACATGAGTTTAGGACCTGATTTTCTAGCTTAGACCTAAGCAATTTTTGGCCTGGTTTAACCTGGATCGAGCCCCGAAACCAACATGCTTTTCATCTGGCCCGCTACAGTCGGGCTTGGGCAAAGACCAACCCAAATAATTTATTCTAATTATTTTCTCATTAAAAAGAATGGGAAACTTGAGCCCGGTTCAGAAAACGGACCCATAGGATAGTTGTGGATACGAATTTTAGGCTAAACTAGAAAACCCGGGCCGCGCCACCCTAGGTAAGCCGTATTTAATTTTTGATGGATCCATGAGTTAAGTTATTATGTTGTGTGATAATTCCACTGCCTGGATCAATTGGAAAGAAATAGAATTATATTTTCCGTGAGAAGTGAGTGGAACAAATGTATAATATACTAGTTACTGAGTCGCATTGGCAACTTATATTAGCATATCCATGCCAATTTCCTTTGGGAACGCAATTCTTTATACTGAATTAAGTTTATGCCTTCCCTCTTTTACATGGCTTTAAACATTTTGATAACAGAATAAACCTATCACCACTCTGTTATCCTGATTTCAGCACACCCAGGTTAATGCACTTTTAGCAGACATTGTGGACATAACATAATCTTATATTTTCTATTTTTTCTATATATTAGCCTGACTATAAGAGTCTAACAATTAAGGAGGAGGGTTCCGCATGGCGGTGGCCTTCTCGGTGCAGCGCAGTCTGCTTCTATCGGTGTCGACACAGGGCCACGCTTGGAGGTTTCGGCAAATTGATGAGCGTGATTGTTGGTGGATGCCGCCGTGGTGAATGGAGTAGGGAGGCCGCGTTAACGTCCCAATCCAACCGGTCGGGTGTGCTGGTTTTGAGTTGAGTGGTGACCCGCGTTGATGTCCCAATCCAACCGGACGAGTCTTTTTTGTTTTCCTTTTCTTTTCTTTTTCCTGCCTAATTTTCTGCTATATCAATGAAACACGCACTATCTTGTGCGTTGTTCTTTCAAAAAAAAACAATTAAGGAAATTATTAGGAAGTAAAAGTTGAATTGATGCAAAATTGCAAAACCTGCATATCTATCTTGACTACCTTCTTATGGTATTTCCTGATATATTCTACCAAAATGCAAATCTGCAGTTCTAATGTCTGCAGATTGTTGCCCAGTAGGATGCAACAAAGAAGATTCAGAGATAGATGGACTAGGACACTTTTTCCAAGGGGTTGGGCTCCATCAAATAGAAATCCTTCTCTTCAGGGAAACCTAAATTAAAAAACCAAAGTGGTGAACTGGTGGGCACTTTCAGCAGGTATCATCAGAGACATCCAGTTCAGCTGTTGTGATTTTATAATGTGGAAAACATTTAACTTTCAGCAGGTATCATCAGAGACATCCAGTTCAGAGCTTGATTAACAACAATTTGAATTATTGTTATCTGCGAACAAAAAGCTTTATTGACTGCGCTGTTCAGGAAGCACGATCTATCATCCTAGGCGAGAAAGAAAGTAACAATGCATAAGAACTGGAGCTTACCGTGTTCAGAGCTCAGGTTGTGGTCCTTCCTCGTTGAGGAATTCCAACTGAGCGATCAGTAGATTTGCCTGCAATCATGATATAAATTTGTAATCAAGCTTATATCCTTCAGAATTGTATAATAAAGATGCATAATCAGCAGCTCAGCACAAAGTGAGCACTTCTCCAATTTTATCATCATATATACAATACAACAGATACGATTGAACTAAATTTTAGAAGCAATATTTATACGAGTAATGTGAATAATACAATGGCTCTCAGGCCTCTAAAATCGAGGAAATTGAAGCCTGCATTCCCTGACAGCTGGATCGTGCCCTCCAAATCCAACAGCAAAGCAGCTGAACTCCCCTGATTAAGCCTCATAACGTGAGTATGTTTTTTGGTTCTCAATTACACACGTGTTGAAGGCTGACCTCGTCATTATTCGCCGGCTGATGTCGAGAGCTTTGTCAACCCTGCTGCTGAAACGCTGATGGATTTGGTGTTGTGGTCGACCTTGAGGCCTGATGTCAAACACGTGGTGTGCGTCTGAGTGGTGGCAGGCTGGGGCTGAACTTGGCGTCCCGACGACGCCCCCGGGGACCATGCGAGAGTACGCACGCCGTGCTGTGCGAGGTAGGGGACGAGGCGGCGGGGCCGCGACCGCGGCAAAGGGAAGGGCCGGGCGGGGTGGGCAGCGTGGCAGGTGGAGAGCCGAGGTTAGCGGGGAGAGGCGCACGCGAGCCGCAGCTCGTAGGCGGAGAAATGCGTGGGCGGCGGGGGCAGGCAGAGGGCGGCGGCTTCTCCGTGCTTGCGAGTTGCGAGTTGCGACGCGGGGGAGATGAGTCGCTCAGCTTGAACGGGTTCGTGAGAGCCCGGGGAAAGAGGCCGGACGCCGCGCCCCAGCCCACGAGGCGCGTTGGCGTCGTGGCTCCAGCTGCGCCGCTCTCTGTCTCCGACATCAAACCGCCGGTGACTTCTCCTCTTTGGGGTCTCCGCCACCAATGCTAGGAGGCAGCCTCCTCGCGCCGCGCCGCCACCGTCTGGCGGAGAAGGGCGCGTTGCGCCGTGCGGGGGAGGGACAGGCGTGATGGAAGCGGCGGCGAGGAGTCGCGACGCCCGCGCCTCCGACGACCCGATCGAGTAATGCAGGGAAACGGACGGGAAATGGACGGTTCGGATTAGCTGATGACGTGGTTCAACGAGGGCTCGCGGAATGCCCGAGATCCTGTCCAGGATTCGTCTATTAAAGATAAGCCTGCTTTTTTCAGCTTGGGCCGGGCTTTGCTCATGTTTCGAGCTATTGTTGTTGTTTTCCTTGTCTTGTCTTCTTCTTTCAACCTTTTCTCTTCCTCTCGTTTTTTCTCCAAGGCGAGTGTTGACCTAGACGCTCCCGTTTAACGATCATATAAATGAGCTAAAAAACTGGCTAAATGGAGATTGTTTTAACTTTTCTAGCATATATTTAGGTGTATCGAAAAAGTTATGAATCTATAAATACTAAAATGATCTACTCCCCATTTAATTGGGCCATTACCCCATTTAATTGAGCCAATGGCCGTTTTAGGGACTATGCTAGGTTCTCGGGTTCTTGGAATGCAGCTATGCCTTACTCCCTCCATCCCGTAAAGAGTGTCTGTTCATATACAATAGTAGTGATGAGAAATGTTCATATTACCCCAAATAACTAATACTAATTGTGATTGAAAATTATGCTGTCTGTTTAATTTTCTGGATCCTAAATAAATGCACGTGCATTGGAACCAGAAAAATATTATCAATCGATCATTTGATTGGCTCTATGCGCTTTTCCATATACTCTTTTTATTGGTGTGAGTATTTTCTTTAATTAGATGGGATTTACTAGGAGGTAAAAAGACACTATTTGTGAAACAAATTTTAGATTCTAAAAGGATTGACAAATTTTAGATTCTAAAAGGTTACTCCCTCCGTTCTATTTTGATAGTCCTATTTCACCTTAGCACAGTGACCAAGGATCCTGCTTATCATCTATTTAACCATGCCATTAGTTATTACTCGTAAACAAGCGATTCATTAAGGCTCGAACTTCTTGATACCCACGTAGCCGGCACATGGAGGAATGAAGGGTCGCGCATGAGGCCCGAAACATCTATTAAATGGATGGATTGAAATAAGGCTATCAAATGAGAATTTTTTAGATTTGGAAATAACCCTATATCAAAAGAGAATGGAGAATGGAGGGAGTACTTCCCACGTGAATCCTGCTCCTTGGTGGCCAACCAATCCACAATCCACTTTGGATTGAGCCTGGCAAATGAACAAAGCCCAGATGCATCCTATGGCTACAAAACAAATCGCCTGTAGGCGTCAGCAACAGCACGGCCAATTGAGATTCAAAGCCTCAGAAGCAAGATTTGATGCCCTCGTTTTTTTTTATTTCTCAATTTTCTGTGTGTAGCTGTCGTGTCCATGCAGTTGATAGCAGGCAAGGAATAGTATACACAGTGGATACATAAGACATGTTTCGTATTATTGCACCTCATCATTTACATTTGCCATTGCCTTTGTCCCCACTTAAAAAAAATCAATCGTGATTAGCAAACAGGAAAGCTCCATCATTGAGCTGGGAAAAGGGAACACATCAACACAGTACTTGGGGAGTCCTTAACTAGTCCTTTCCTACCAATCCAGGCGATCTTTATAGCAACAGTTCCTAGACCCCTGTTTGCCTCTCGGGAACCTGCATTTCTGCATGTTTCACAGCATTGGATCTGTTATTGTTAGCAAGAGCCCTACGGATACTGCAACAGTGCATCTTTTCTCTCGTGATTATAGAAGCTGACATCTTTCCTATAGTCAACACAAAAGTTCTTTGTGAAGCATTTCGAAACTAAATTTCCATCGTTCCTTGTTTCGAACTGAGAAGTTAAATTGGCGTATCAAAAGGATGATCTGACAGATTGCAGGCAGGGAATGCATTCAAACTGGTCTCCCAAATTTTACTTTGTGTAAAATCGAATTGGAACGTGAAGCATTATGCCTGACACTGGCTGGCCATACCATATCCTGCAGCATCCAGCGTGTGGAATACATGATGGAAAGCTGCTGCATATAGCATCAGACAATCTGAGATGTGCTCCCTCGCAAAAATTGTGAGTGAAATATAAAACAAAAGCGTCCGAGATGTGTTTTTGCATGATCCAACTGTCATTAATACTGTTGCAAACAGTACAGCATACAGGCTTTCACCTACAGTCACCTGGGCTTGTCCTATGCAGACTGCAGCATTCTGCAGTAATACAGGTAGGCAATGGCATCAGCCTTGCCGCCGACCAGATAGTACAACGCCGATATTTGGCAGTAATTCAATCACCGATCATTCAGTAAACCAATGTAACTTAACTACAAATATTCGAGAGGCGATAACAGGCTGGTTGCTGAAGATAACAACATCCAGCTAAAACTGAATGATATGAGCTCCTGGTCATCCTCAGGTATGGAGCTCTGTTAGATTAGTCGATCCGTCGCATTCAGGACAACGCCGTGGTCTCCTCTTGTCGCTAACTTCGTGTTGTGCAATGCAAGTCTATGGAAGCGCCAATTATTCCAGCTCTTCTTCTGTATAAGATCCTGGAGAAGATTTTGCTGCCTTTGTACGACATGACTAGTAAGTAGTAACGACGGCCTCACTGCCTCTCTGAATGGTGTGATTTTCTGACGGACCTGCATGAGCCAATGCTAGCTGCATCGATAGTAGAATGGATATCTGATTGATATGGTGACGAGGGTGATGGATGAGGCAACCACTGAAGAAAGAATGGAGAAAGGAAACCTTAGAGAGGTGAGCTATAAATTTGGCCTCATGGTTAGCCAGACTTGCATAAATGCTCCGAAGTTTCTGTCGCCACTATTCTTTTTTAACTGGATATTCGGGAAACTTGCATAGTACTGCCAGTGCAACAGTGCTATTATAAGAAATGGCAAGTTGGCTCTACACAAGGAATTTTCTTCAACAAGTGGTTGCCACCATAGCTGCAAAGAAGAACTGAAATATCAAGAGGGCATTTATTTCTCATCTCATACATATCTTTGCTTCTAGGTCTTGCCATTCCTTCCTGTCAGTTAAACTTAAACCTCTCAGAGGAAGTACTACTCCTTTGTGTGGTTCAGAACTTCAGATTGGTCAGGTACGCACTTTCTTCTTTATCCTCATATCAGATTGGAAAACTGACTTTCTCAAAAGAAGATTGGGAAAGTGGAGACATTGGAATCTCAGGTAAATGAATCCAGGCGCCTGACCTTGGCTCTCAAGGACAGTTCAGGTTCTACAGTTATTCACTTTGGCTAATTATGCTTTAGCCTAAGAGAATCTCTGATATCTGGGTCAGTAATACAACACTTTTTGCCTGTGACAGTGGAAGGGAGAGGAGAAGAGAGCATCTTGACCTGGTTAGACCAGGTAGGGCTAGGCAGCTTGAGACGACATGACAGATGGGCTTTGATCCTGGATAAGGTGAGGTCGCGATCACACACCCCTCTCTGCAAGCCCACCATTCATATAATTCTCTCAAGCGGCAACCAAGCAAAAAGTAGAGTTTCAGAGGAACGAGCACCTTTGCATGTCCCTCGATCACCATCTCCCTCTGTGCGATGCGCATCCATCTCTATCTTCAATTTTTCAGACACCCGCAACCACCCTAGCTACTGTCCGTGTACAATGATGGAGAACCTTGCGTTGCAATCCATTTGCTGCCATGTTGGCCGGGCACGCACCGTCGCCTTCATCGAAAGAAAGAAAACTTGGTCACCGTCGTGTGAGCTTCTGGAAGTATTTCGTTGTCGTGCACGAGCAGACTAAAAAAAAATATGGAGAATTCAGTTGTGTGATCCTCAGGCTGCTGCCTGGCACCGCAAGCGTGTCCTGCAGGATTTGAGGTGTTGGGGGAAGCGACGTTGCTCTTTCTTCCTCTACTGTTGGTAGAGAGCAACCGCCTGCACTAAACTAAGGCGCAGGCAGTTGGTCTCTGAATTGCTAATAGTAGCACATCTGATCGTCGGCAGACCTGAAAATAAAGGAAATGACATTACTATCCTGTGTGGATTATTTGATCCTTTTTTTGGATGGAGATCAGCCACAAAGTTGACCAAGATCTTCAACCAATCATCTGCAATGTTTGCCCATGCCACCTGTAGGACATAAACTGGCATCGGCAACTCCCTACCATGCATGCTAGTTCACTGAACAATGCTAATTCGACATAAGGTACCATCCATAGGGTAATATCCATGGAGAAATGCTGCAAAAGAAATCTTGTACTCCGTCCGGTTTTTAGATTTATGACGTGAGCTCTTTTACGGTACACAATACTAAACTATACTAGTGAAGATTAGTAATATCCAATGGTCAAAATTAATTGTATACTACTGAAATATTCACCTGTGGTATAGGTAATATACATGAGTAGTATAGATGGTATAAGCGTATCATGGTAAAAGAACACAAATGACATCACTAAAATTTTATTTTGGACACTAGCATAAAATTTAAAAGACCATTCCGTTTGAAATATCACTTTTCACATGTAATAATTACTAAATATCCATAATCATGAACATTTAGGTCTTATATATATTATATAATACTAACTAACTAGCTTCCTATATTTAAAAATAGAGCAGTAGTCTACATCCGCACTTTATATATCCTACTATAAGAATGTACAACATGTTCATTGGAGATCCTTGCCAATGCTTTATGTTACCTGCAGGGTGGATAGTTCAACTGAACCTGAAAGATGAGATGAGGCCTGGGAGACAAGCGTAGACTCCCAACGCACACTAGAACGCAAGACACGCGCACGCACCGCCACACCTAGCTATGCATCTTCCTTCGCATCTTCGTCCCTCCCTTGGCTTCCTACCCGCCCACCTCTTCCCTTTAAAAACAGCTCGCTCCCTGCCCCTCGACACCAGCCAGCCACCTCGTTTTCACACTCTCACGGCCTCGCCCCAATCAGCTTCCTCTCCAGCTACTCGATCACCAGCCCGCGCAAGATCGAACAACCATGGTCAAGAAGCTCGCGCTCACCTCCCTCTTCTTCAACACCAGCGAGACGAGCCGGTGCCTTTCCTCTTCCACCTCCATGTCCGCCGCCTCCTTCAGCACGGCGGCGTCGTGGCAGTGGCCATCGTGCACGCAGGCAAGGACGCTGTCCTTCCGCCGCGACAGCCCGGAGATCGTGTCCATGCGCGACGACAGCAGCAAGCACGAAGAGGAGTACAAGACGACCATGAACCCGGCCTACGCCATCGACTACCCGGCCGCCGACGACAACTACTCCTGCAGCCTCATCTCAGACGACTCCTGCCCGACCCTATCCACGGCGCCGGAGCCGGAACCGGCCGCCGCCGTCGCGGACGAGGACGAGGTCATCATCCACGGGCTCCGGTCCAACAGCAGGCTCTTCTTCGAGCCCGACTCCACGAGCTCCATCGTGAAGGTGAAGAAGCAACGGGGGGCGGCCACTGCGGCGGCGTTCGACGGGGCGACGGCGCTGGCCATCGAGTCCGCCGACCCGTACGGCGACTTCCGGCGGTCCATGGAGGAGATGGTGATGAGCCACGGCGTAAACGACTGGGGATGGCTGGAGGAGATGCTCGGCTGGTATCTCAGGGCCAACGGCAAGAAAACGCACGGCCTCATCGTAGGCGCCTTCGTGGACCTGCTCGTGGCGCTCGCTTCCTCGGCTCCCTCCCCTGCCTCCTCCTCCTCCAGCTTCATCAGACAGCAGAGTCATCTCCAACCTGCCAAGAAAGAGTGACTGACGAGTGCTCTGGGCCAATGCGTGCGTGCAACTGATTTGATTTGTGTCATGACAACATCGAACGGTGCTTGTTAGCTGATACTATATATCCATAATGCGAGCTTGATTGATCCTGCGTGAGGTAGTGCAGATGTAGCTGTTGACTGCTGAATGAATGTATATTGCTAGCGGTTGAGAGAGAGCTTAGTTTCAGCTGTGGTCGGTCATCCCTGTCGATGTGTACACTCTGAGAATCTCTGATCATGTGGTTGGTCGTTACCCATCGTTCTCTCATGATCTTTCCGAATGTTGCTTGAACACATCGTCACCGGGGAGATGCATTGCATGGCATGGCACTGCCAGGGTCCGTCCCTTTTCTGTTTGTTGGCGTTGTCGTCCTTGAAAGCGTCAGGCAGTCGCGGTACCAGTCGGTTGGAGTACTATATACCTGACCATCATTTCCTGACGCTGCCAAGCTGGTTTCGGGTCCTTCGTGTACCGCCAACACATGAACAAGCACTGACGACGTTTGAATGTGTGGTCGTTTCGTGTACGAATGCTGTGCGTTCAACTTTAAGTTATTTCCTCTCCCTCCCCCCCCCCCCGAGTTGTAAC